>NW_024070205.1:65751613-65896372 GCF_014754425.2 Oryx dammah | reverse complement strand
CTCCAGGGGATCTCCCCAATTCAGTGTATGAACTCATGCCTCCTGTGTCTCCTACACTGGCAGAGAAATACTTCAACACGGGTTGTTTGGAGTAAGAAGATAGTAGGATAAACTTCTTGATCTCAGAGAGTTTATGAATTAATTTAAAGGGATATTTTTAGCCTTAACAAAAAATTTCACTTGAGTGAAAAACAAAAATAACATATAAATAGATGCAAAACAAAAATACTTAGTTAAAGCAGTAAATTCAGATTCCTCATTCATTGTGTTCAATCAGGAAGTGAATAAAATGAGAGTTAGAAAGTGATTAAAATTTTATGTGAAATTTTCTATTACTTTTAATACTGGAAAAACTTGAACATAAATATAAAATGAGAGAAGGGAAGGTGATTAAAGATAAAGATGAAATGTGACTCATTGCTGAAACAGTCTTAAGATAATATGTAAATCATGTGTATGCTGTTGCTTCAGTTGTGGCCCACTCTTTGCAACCCCATAGACAGTAGCCTGCCAGGTTCCTCTGTGCATGAGATTTTCCAGGCAAGAATACTGGAGTGGGTTGCCATGCCCTCTTCCAGAGGATCTTGCCCACCCAGGGATTGAACCCTTGTCTCCTGCCTCACAGGCTGATTCTTTATTGCTGAGCCACCAGTGAACGTCAAAATTTATAAAGCAGTACAAGATAATATCTGCCTACAAAGCAGGAGATCCTAGTTCTATTCCTGAGTTGGGAAGATCCCCTGAAGAAGGGACAGGCTACCCACTCCAATATTCTTGGGTTTGCCTGAAGAGTTGCCTTCAATGAGGGAAACCTGGGTTCAATCCCTGGGTTGGAAAGATCCCCTGGAAGAGGGCATGGCAACCTTTCCATGCGGTCTCAAAGAGTTGATACAACTGAGTTACTAAGCAAAGACCACCCACATGAGATAATATATATAACATATATATTTTTCCTTAGAAAACAGATCTTTTAGAGGACAGTTGAAATGTGTTTCAATTTGTAATAAACTATAATGCAAAATGTAATAACCTAAATTGGTACAATAAAGGACAGAATGGTATGGACCTAATGGAAGCAGAAGATAGTGAGAAGAGGTGGCAAGAATACACAGAAGAACTATACAAAAAAGATTTTCATAACCCAGATAAACATGGTGGTGTGATCACTCACCTAGAGCCAGACATCCTGGAATGTGAAGTCAAGTGGGCCTTAGGAAGCATCACAACGTACAAAGCTAGTGGAGGTGATGCAATTCCAGTTGAACTATTTCAAATCTTAAAAGATGAGGCTGCTGAAGTGCTGCACTCAAGATGCCAGCAAATATGGAAAACTCAGCAGTGGTCACAGGACTAGAAAAGATCAGTTTTCATTCCAATCCCAAAGAAAGGAAATGCCAAAGAATGTTCAAACTATCACACAATTGCATTCATCTCACACACTAGTAAAGTAATGCTCAAAATTCTCCAAGCTGGGCTTCAACAGTACATGAACTGTGAAATTCCAGATGTTCAAGCTAGATTTAGAAATGGCAGAGGAACCAGAGATCAAGTTGCCAACATCCACTGATCATGGAAAAAGCAAGAGTTGCAGACAAAGATCTACTTCTGCATTATTGATTACACCAAAGCCTTTGACTGTATGGATCACAGCAAACTGTGAAAAATTCTGAAAGAGATGGGAATACCAGACTACCTGACCTGCTTCCTGAGAAATCTGTATGCCGGTCAGGAAGCAACAGTTAGAACTGGACATAGAACAACAGATTGGTTCCAAATGGGGAAAGGAGTATGTCAAAGCTTTATATTGTCACCAAGCTTATTTAATTTATATGTAGAGTACATCATGAAAAATGCCATGCTGGATGAAGCACAAGCTGGGATCAAGATTGCTAGGAGAAATATCAATAACGTCAGATATGCAGATGACACTACCTTTATGGCAGAAAGCGAAGAACTAAAGAGCCTCTTAATCAAAGTGAAAGAGGACAGTGAAAAGTTGGCTTAAAACTCAACATTCAGAAAACTAAGATCATGGCATCTGGTCCCATTACTTCATGACAAATAGATGAAGAAACAGTGGAAACAGTGACAGACTTTATTTATTTTATTTCATTTGTTACTCCAAAGTCATTGCAGATGGTGACAGCAGCCATGAAGTTAAAAGATGCTTGCTCCTTGGAAGAAAAGCTAAAACCAACCTAGAGAGCATATTAAAAAACAGAGACATTACTTTGCCAACATAGGTCTATCTAGTCAAAGCTATAGTTTTCCCAGGAGTCATGTATGGATGTGAGAGTTGTACTATAATAAAGAAACCTGAGCAACAAAGAATTGATGCTTTTGAACTGCGGTGCTGGAGAAGACTCTTGAGAGTCCCTAGGACTGCAAGGAGATCAAACTAGTCAGTCCTAAAGGAAATCAGTCCTGAATATTCATTGGAAGGACTGATGCTAAAGCTAAAACTCCAATCCTTTGGCCACCTGATGTGAAGAGCTGACTCATTGGAAAAGACCCTGATGCTGAGAAAGAGTCTAGGCAGGAGGAGAAGCGGATGATTGAGGATGAGATGGATGGATGTCATCATCAACTTGATGGACATGAGAGTTTCAGCAGGCTTTGTGATTTGTTGATGGGCAAGGAAGCCTGGCATGTTGGAGTCCATGGGGTCACAAAGTCAGACATGACTGAGCGACTGAACTGAATGGATAATAGAAAAGACTCTGAAAAATAATATATATATATATATACACATATACATACATACATATATATATATACATAAACTGAATCACTTTGCTGTGTACCTGAAACATTGTAAATTAACTAAACTTCAATAAAAAATAAAATTAAAAGAGTACCTATCTCATAGAAGAAAAAAGAAAAATAACAAAAATAAAAGTGAAAAGGTGAATGTATAGTACAGAAAAATATGATTTATCATAGAAGCAATATAACTTTGCAAAGAAGTGACTGATTAGTCTCAGTATTTTCTATGAAAGACCAGGGTTAAGATTATGGAGCACTTTATAAAATTTGAAGATTTGTGAAAGTTGTATTGACATTAGAGAAAGAAAACTATCCAAAGTTGTTTAAGGGCATTGTCAAGAAGTAGTGGAGAGCCAGTTAAACAAGACATCAATCTTTTTTATTTTTGAGATTATGTGCATACATGTAGATATATCATAGTAATACAATTTTACATTCAAAGTACAATAATAACTACATTAATGATAATAAATATGTATATTGGGGAATGAGGAGCTAATAAGAGTAAGTTCGGTTCAGTTCAGTTCAGTCACTCAGTCGTGTCCAACTATTTGTGACCCCATTGACTGCAGAATGCCATGCCTCCTGTCCATCACCAGCTCCCAGAGTTTGCTCAACTCATGTCCATTGAGTCGGTGATGACATCCAACCATCTCATCCTCTGTCATCCCCTTCTCCTCCCACCTTCAATCTTTCCCAGCATCAAGGTCTTTTCCAATGAGTCAGTTCTTCACATCAGGTGGCCAAACTATTGGAGCTTTAGCTTCAACATCAGTCCTTTCAACGAATATTCAGGAGTGATATCCTTTAGGATCGAATGGTTTGATCTCCTTGCAGTCCAAGGCACTCCCAAGAGTCTTCTCCAGCACCGCAGTTCAAAAGCATCAATTCTTTGTTGCTCAGCTTTCTTTATAGTCCAACTCTCACATCCATACATGACTATTGGAAAAACCATAGTTTTGACTAGATGGACCTTTGTTGGCAAAGTAATGTCTCTGCTTTTTAATATGCTGTCTACATTGGTCATAGCTTTTCTTTCAAGGGGCAACCGTCTTTTGATTTAATGACTGCAGTTATTATCTGTGCTGATTTTGAAGCCCAAGAAAATAAAATATGTCACTGTTTCCTTTGTTTCTCCATTTATTTGCTATGGAGTGATAGGACTAGATGCCATTATCTTAGTTTTTTGAATGTTGAGTTTTAAGACAGCTTTTCCACTCTCCCCTTTCACTTTCATCAAGAGGCTCTTTAGTTCCTTTCTTCTTCACTTTCTGCCTTAAGTGTGGTGTCATCTGCATGTCTGAGGTTATTGCTATTTCTCCCAGCAATCTTGATTCCAGCTTGTGTTTCCTTCAGCCCAGCATTTCTCATGATGTACTCTGCATAGAAGTTAAATAAGCAGGGTGACAATATACAGCCTTGACGGACTCCTTTTCCTATTTGGAATCAGTCTGTTGTTTCATGTCCAGTTCTGTTGCTTCCTGACCTGCGTACAGGTTTCTCAAGAGGCAGGTCAAGTGGTCTGGTATTCCCATCTCTTTCAGAATTTTGGAGGGAATGATGCCAAAGCTGAAACTCCAGTACTTTGGCCACCTCATGTGAAGAGTTGACTCACTGGAAAAGACTCTGATGCTGGGAGGGATTGGGGGCAGGAGGAGAAGGGGACGACAGAGGATGAGATAGCTGGATGGCATCACTGACTCGATGGGCGTGAGTCTGAGTGAACTCTGGGAGTTGGTGATGGACAGGGAGGCCTGGCATGCTGAGATTCATGGGGTCGCAAAGAGTTGAGCATGACTGAGCGACTGAACTGAACTGAACTGAGACCAAGTAGGAAGCAAGAACAGTTGTTCAGACACATGCAGAGACAAAGATTATTCCTTTCAGTAATATTTAGTGTCTGATATCAACTGAACTTATTTACTTTGCCAAATTATAAATAGCTTATCATTTCTTCAAAATATACTTTTAATAATTGCATGGTTAATGACATGCTGATATATGTTTAATTCAAGTCTTTGAATTCAACTATTTCCTGAATTATTATACTCTGTTTGGCAGGGACAATCATCATGTTAATTTTGTAACATAATGCTCAAAAGAAAAACTTCAAAACCTAGTTATATTTGTCTTTGTAGTTTGTCCACACTGTTCTGTGGCAATTCTGGCAAGGCGATAAACTCAGTTTATAAGAATTTATAAGAAAAAAGGAACTGAGCCATTAATCTTCTTATATTCTTGATAATTGCAAACTATGACAGTTCTTTACACTCTGTGCACCTCGTACTTTCACAGGGCTTGGCTTAGATATCCTTGAGTATTTCAATAAAAATGAATGCACACTGTCATGAGTGCTTGTTTTGTGACAAAAAATGTACTTTCTGTTGTTTTTCAGTGCATACTATATATCATCCATATTTAGGTATTCAGATGGTTATTTTAGCATAATACACACTTGGAATATTCATATATCCATTTTTTTCATATTTTATACCTAGATTGCATTCAGAGCCCAATACTTTATTAGTAGAAGCTGAAAAAGATTTTCCATTCATGGATTTTCATGAGTAAGGATGAAAAAATCAAAGTTCTTTTAAGGATTATGCAAAGAATTCAGTATATTTTGTATTAGAAAATCTTAATGATTTGCATATTAAGTATAGGGCTTAGTTTTGTATTAATATATATATTTTATAAAGAATAACAGAAAATGTTTTCATACTTACAAATGCAAAAATGGAGACAGAAAATATCTATAATAATAATAATATCTACATTAAAGTAAAATGTGTATTCTAAACATTCTTTTTTTTTTTTTTTCTCAAAAGCAATACTTAGTGACAGGAGTAATGAAGGAAGCAAATTAACACATTTTAGAAAGGGAGTTTTATCTCTGACTTTGAGGCCTTGAAGGACACTTTTTGTGATTCACCACAGACCTTTTCGAGGAACAGGGGTCTTAAGTTTATGCCTCTCCAAATCTTCTTTTCTTGGAGGACAGGACCTCTACCTACGTAATATCCCAGCCTCAAAATTGAGACCCTTTTCCACGAAAATTAGCATATTTCTTGCATATTTCTCTTCATATACTTGGAAACCATGAAAGCAGAATCAACATCCCTGTCCTTTGTGATGGGATTGTGTTGACTTGAAAATGTTGTTGCTATCTTTTCTTCAGTAAGATGTCAATAAGTAAATAAAGCCATTATCCAGTGCTTCTTTCAATGTATCAGCGATAAGTAGACCAGAATACACAGTCTGTAGTTCCACATATGCCAAGTCCAAGACCACTTTATTGTAATTTTTTGTAAAGAGCTGTCTTTGCTGTTGCTGTTTAGTCACTCAGTCATGTCCAACTCTTTTGCAATCCCATGAGCTGTAGCCTGGCAGTCTCCTATGTCAATGGGATTTTCTAAGCAAGAATACTGGAGTGGGTTGTCATTTCCTTCAGGGGATCTTCTCAACCCAGGAATCAAGCCCTCAACTCCTACTTTGGAAGGTGGATTCTTTGCCACTGAGTTACCAGAGTAGCCCCCAAAATGATTGTCTAGTGGGCTGGAAGAAGCACAAGCTGGAATCAAGATTTCAGGGAGAAATATCAATAACCCCAGATATGCAGATGACACCACCCTTATGGCAGAAAGTGAAGAGGAACTAAAAAGCCTCTTGATGAAAGTGAAAGAGGAGAGTGAAAGAGTTGGCTTAAAGCTCAGCCTTCAGAAAATTAAGATCATGGCATCTTGTCCCATCACTTCATGGCAGACAGATGGGGAAACAGTGGAAACAGTGTCAGACTTTATTTTGGGGGGCTCCAAAATCACTGCAGATGGTGATTGCAGCCATGAAATTAAAAGATGCTTACTCCTTGGAGGGAAAGTTATGACCAACCTAAACGGCATATTCAAAAGCAGAGACATTGCTTTGCCAACAAAGGTCCGTCTAGTGAAGGCTATGTTTTTTCCAGTGGTCATGTATGGATGTGAGAGTTGGACTGTGAAGAAAGCTGAGTTCTGCAGAATTGATGCTTTTGAACTGTGGTGTTGGAGAAGACTCTTGAGAGTCCCTTGGACTGCAAGGAGATCCAACCAGTCCATCCTAAAGGAGATCAGTCCTGGGTGTTCATTGGAAGGACTGATGTTGAAGCTGAAACTCCAATGCTTTGGCCACTTGATGTGAAGAGTTGACTCATTGGAAAAGACCCTGATGCTGGGAAGGATTGGGGGCAGGAGGAGAAGGGGATGACAGAGGATGGGATGGCTGGCTGGCATCACTGACTCGATGAACGTGAGTCTGAGTGAACTCCGGGAGTTGGTGATGGACAGGGAGGCCTGGCGTGCTGCGATTCATGGAGTCACAAAGAGTCGAACATGACTGAGCGACTGAACTGAACTGAACTGAACTGAACTGAACTGAACTGAACTGAACTAAGTGATTCACATTGGAAAAGATCCTCATGCTGGTAAGGATTGAGGGTAGAAGAAGAGGGAGTCAGAGGATGAGATGGATGGATGACTTCACTGATGAAATAACCAATCCATGGGGTCACATAGAGTCAGACAGGGCTGAATGACTGAACAACAGTGATTCAGAAATCCACATGAATATTGTCCTATGTAATCCAGGATAGCTACCTCCATGAGATTTATTTTTTCAAAACCTGATATGGTTTTCACTTATTTATATGTGTTCTGTTTGAGGAAAAGCATTCTATGTATTTTATGAATGAGTTATTTTGAGAAACTTTATCCTGAAGAAGAATTCACTTATAATAACTGAGAGTAAGTCACATTCAGAGTTGACCTAAAAGTAAATGGAAATATGTTTACTTAAATGAAAAATACTGAAAAATAACTGTCAGTCTGTTTGAATTCTCTTAATTCTTATAGCAGATTCTTACACTGTGTCTATTCACATTAGATGAACACTATATACTCTGGTTCAATCCCTGGGTTGGGAAGATCCCTTGGAGGAGGGCATGGCAACTAACTCCAGTATCCTTGCCTGGAGAATCCCATGGACAGAAGAGCCTGGCAGGATATAGTCCATAGGGTTGCAAAGAGTCGGACATGTCTGAAGTGACTTAGCACGCATGCATAGACAACATTCATATAGAAATATTTACATGTCATGTAAGTAACATTTGAAAATTGCATTGCTTTTTTCTACTTTTCAACAGATATGAACAGATTTAGCTTCTGCCTATAATAGCTTAAAAAATGAATGTAAATGGGAATATTTTATTAGGCCTATGTGTTTCATTTTTTGTGTTTGTGCTTTTTTAGTTTATTATTTAAAAAAATAAATTTTAAAGGTCACACTCCATTGACTATAGATCTCATATTGTATCCTTATAGCCTATCTCACACCCAATTATTTGTGCCTTTTATCCCCCCAACCCCAGTAATATCATTCTACACACTGGTAACCACTGCTGCTGCTGCTGCTGCTATTGCTAAGTCACTTCAGTCGTGTCTGACTCTGTGCAACCCTAGAGATGGCATCCCACCAGGCTCCCCTGTCCCTGGCATTCTCCAGGCAAGAATACTGGAGTGGGTTGCCATTTCCTTCTCCAATGCATGAAAGTGAAAAGTGAAAATGAAGTCACTCAGTCGTGCCTGACTCTTTGAGATCCCACATTGCCATGGGATTTTCGAGGCAAGAGTACTGGAGTGGGGTGCCATTGGTAACCACTAGTTTGTTCTCTATGTCTGTTGGTCTGCTTATATTCTTTGTTATATAGTTTGTTGTATTTTTTATATGCTATGTATAAGTGATATCATAAAGTATTCATTTTTGTCTGATATATTTCACTTAGTATAATGCCCTAGAAGTCCATCCATGTTGTTGGAAATAGGAAATTTTCATTTTATTTTTATAGCTGAGTAGTATTCAGATGACCATTATATCTACTACTCTGGACAGAATCCTTTAGAAAGAGTGGAATAGCCCTCATATTCAACAAGAGTCTAAAATGCAGCACTTGGTTGCAAACTCAAAAATGACAGAATGATCTTGGTTCATTTTGAAGTCAAGCCATTCAACATCACAGTAATCCAAGTCTATGCCCCAGCCAGTGATGCTGAAGAAGCTGAAGTTGAACAATTCTACGAAGACCAGCAAGACCTCTTAGAACTAAAACTGAAAGAAAAAAGTATTTCATTTTCATCATAGGGGGCTGGAATGCAAAAGTAGGAAGTTAAGAGATACCTGGAGTAATAGATAAGTTTGGCCTTGGAGCACAAAATGAAACAGGGCAAAGGCTAACAGAGTTTTGCCAAGAGAACACACTGTCATAACAAACACCCTCTTCCAACAACACAAGAGATGACTCTACATATGGGGATCACTAGATGATCCGTACTGAAATCAGATTGATTTTATTCTTTGCAGCCAAAGATGGAGAAGCTCTATACAGTCAGCAAAAACAATAGCTGAAGTTGACTATGGCCCACATCATCAGCTCTTTATTGCAAAATTCATGCTTAAATTGAAGAAAGGAGGGAAAAACCACTAGGCCATTCAGGTATGATCTAGATCAAATCCCTTACGATTATACAGTGGAAGTGGCAAATAGATTCAAGGGACTACATCTGGTAAACAGAATGCTTGAAAAACTATGAACAGAGGTTCATAACATTGTACAGGAGGTGATGAACAAAACCATCCCCAAGAAAAAGAAATGCAAGAAGGCAAAGTGGTTGCCTGAGGAGGCCTTACACAACTGAGAAAAGAAAAGAAGCAAAAGGCAAGGAAGAAAGGGTAAGATATAGCCAACTGAGTGCAGAGTTTCAGAGAATAGCAAGGAGAGACATGAATGCCTTCTTAAGTGAGCAATGCAAAGAAATAGAGAAAACAACAGAATGTGAAAGAATAGAGATCACTTTAAGAAAATTAGAGATACCAAGGGAGCATTTCATGCAAAGATAGGCACTATAAGGGACAAAAAGAGCAAGGACCTAAAAGAAGCACAAGGTATTAAGTAGAGGTGGCAAATATACACAGAGAAACTGTACAAAAAATGTCTTCATGACCAGGATAACCACAATGGTGTGGTCACTCACCAAGAGCCAAACATCCTGGAGTGTGTTAGGCCTTAGGAAGGATTATTATGAACAAAGCTAATGGAGGTAATGGAATTCCAGCTGAGCTTTTCAAATCTTTAAAAGATGATGCTGTTAAAGTGCTACACTCATTATCCCAGCAAATTTGGAAAACACAAAAGTGCTCACAGGGCTAGAAAAGTTCAGTTTTCATTCCAATCCCAAAGAAAGGCAATGCCAAAGAATGTTCAAATTACCCTACAGTTGCAGCCATTCACATCTAGCAAGCTTATACTCAAAATCCTTCAAACTAGGCATCAGCAGTACATGAACCAGGAACTTGTGGATGTAGAAAGAGGATTTAGAAAAGGCAGAGAAACCAGAGATCAAATTGCAAACATGCTGGATCATAGAAAAAGCAAGCAGAATCCAATAAAGAATCTGCTTCATTTACTATACTAAAGCGCTTGACAGTGTGAATAACAGCAAATTGTGGAATATTCTTTTTTTTAATTTTTTTTTTAATTTTACTTTACAATACTGTATTGGTTTTGTCATACATTGACATGAATCCACCACGGGAATATTCTTAAAGAGGTTAGAATACTAGATAACATTACCTCCTCTGGAGAAATCTGTATGCAGGTCAAGAAGCAACAGGTGGAACTGGACACGGAATAAGGGAATACTTCAAAACTGGAGAAGAAGTATGCCTAGGCTGTATATTGTCCCCCTGCTTATTTAACTTATATGCAGAGTACATCATACAAAATGCTGAGCAGATGACTCACAGGTTGGGATCAAGACTGCCAAGAGAATTGTCAGCAACCTCAGATATGCAGATGATACAATCTTAAAGGCAGAAAGTGGAGATAAATGAGCCTCTTGATGAAGTTGAAAGATGGGAGTGAAAAAGCTGGCTTAAAACTCAACATTCAGAAAATGAAGATCATGGCACTTGGCCCTATCACTCCATAGGAAATAGATGGAGAAACAAAGGAAACAGTGACAGATTTCATTTTTCTTGGGCTTCAAATTCAATGCAGATGGTGACTGCATCCATGAAATTAAAAAAATGTTTGCTCATTGGCAGAAAAGCTATAACAAACCTAGACAGCATGTTAAAAAGCAAAGACATCATTTTGCTGACAAACGTACTTATAGTCAAAGCTATGGGTTTTTCAGTAGTCATGTACAAATGTGAGAGTTAGACCATAAAGGCTGAGTGCTGAAGAATTAATGCTTTCAAACTGTGGTGCTAGAGAAGACTCCTGAGAGTCCCTTGGACAAAGGAAATCAAGCCAATCAATCCTAAAGGAAATCAACCCTGATTATTCATTGGAAGGACTGGTGCTGAAGCTGAAACTCCAATACTTTGGCCACCTGATGTGAAGAGTTGATTCATTTAAAAGACCGTGATGCTGGGAAAGATTGAGAACAAGAGGAAGAGGGGAGGACAGAGGATGAGATGATTGGATGGCATCACTGACTCAATGGACATGAGTTTGAGCAAACTTAGGGAGTTAGTGAAGAATAGGAAAGCCTGGTGTGCTGTAGTTTATGGGATCACAAATGTCAGAGTTAGTGACTGAACAAGTATTCTTTATCCATTCATCTATTGATGGACTTTTAAGTTGCTCCCATGTCTTGACAATTATAAACAATGCTACTATGAACACTGGAGCATAGCTTTTTAAATTGATGTTTTAATTCTTTTCCATATATACAGCCAGTAGTGGAATTACCATGTCATATGGTAGTTCTATTTTTAGTTTTTTAAGAAACTTCATACTGTTTTCCTTAGTGGTTACACTTATCTACATTCCCACCAACAGTGTACAAATGCTCCCTTTCTCCACATTCACACCAACATTTGTTATTTGTGTTCTTTTTGATGATGACCACTCTGATAGGTGTGAATTGATATCTCATTGTGGTTTTGATTTGCTTTTCCCTAATGATTAGCAGTGTTGAGAACCTTGGCCATCTGCATTTCCCCTTTGGAAAAATGTCTGTTTGGTTTTTCTTTCCACTTTTAAGCAGGTGGTTTATTTTCTTGATGTGGAGTTGTATAGGCTATTTATATATGTTGTATATTAATCCCTATTGATCACATCATTTGAAACTATCTTCTCCCATTCAGTAGGAGAAATTTTCTTTCCATTTGTTAATGATTTTCTTTGCTGTAACAAAACTTTCAGTTTAATTAGATCCTATTTCTTTATTTTTGCTTTTATTTTCTTACTTTAGGAAATGGATGTGAAAAGATATTGCTGCAGTTTATGTCAGAGCTTCCTCCGTTTTCCTCTAGAAATTTTACAGTATCTAGTCTTACATTTAGGTCTTTATCTATCTTGAGTTTACTTCTGTATATGGTGTTAGAGAATGTTGTAATTTCAGTCTTTTACATGTAGTTGTCCAGATTTTCCAGCACCATTTATTGAAGAGACTGGCTTTTCAGTCATATATTCTTGCCTCCTTTGTTGTAGATTAATTGACCATAAGGATGTGGATTTATCTCTGGATTCTGTATCCTGTTCCATTAATCTATATATCATTTTCATGCCAGTGTCATTGATGTGATTACTGTAGCATTGTAGTATAGTCTGAAGTAAGGGAGTCTTATTATAAAAAGTCTATAGTTACCTACATTACACATTCTGATATAATGATAGTTTCACAGAGGAAGAATTTTCATACTTTATTTATTAATACCATAACTCTTCAAACTAGATTTTCAAATACGTTTGCAACACAAGTAAATAGCATTGGGTATAAGAGTATTCATCCAATAGATATTAACTGGATACTAATTATGTGTTTGTCAAGTCTTCTGGTAGGTTTTGGAAAAACATTGATGTTGGTACCTTCCATTGGAAACGTTACCTTTGAAATTCTGTGTGAAATTGGATTGGAAATTCCATACTCAGGAAATAGTGGTCACTTGTAGAGCACTACCCAATAAAAGTTCTGCTCAAGTTTCAAAATAAATACCATAATGCATTGTGAGCACAGCAGAACACTGAAAAGGAAACTCTATTACTGAATGCCATTGTTGAGGACATGGGGGAAAGTCTCAAATTTGTGACCTTCTAGGAAAACATAAAATTCATAAAAAGCCCTATGGGAATTGTTTGTGAATCAAATAACCAGTGGAATCTCATTATTCCAAAACATCTCTGTTTAGTATGCTTATTTGTTCTTCTCCTCAGTGTATTTTCTGTTAGATTTCTGTTGCAAAAAGCTCATACTGATTATTTGCCTTTAGAGCAAAATATTGAACTGGAAACATTCTCACATCCACTCTTGTTCTAAACTGCTATTGACATTTATGTCCTTGGCATGCAAAATTGGCCTAATATCTTTCTAGACTCCCTAAAAGGCCTGCTGCACTAAAGTGAATTTAAAATACATTGACTTCAAATGCTGCTGTACTTCCTAACAAGTTTAGGAAGTGGTACTTGACACCATTAGTCCCTGCTACAATATTTTTGATAAACTATTTATTTTATCAAATATATTTGACAATCTTATTTTTGTGACACCAAAGAACTATATTGAAAAGAATATTTATCTCCATCTAATTGGAAATGGTATATATTGAGGTGTGCAATATAACTTTTCTTTCTTTTGGTAGTAGTCTAATAGCATTTATAGTCTCATTCTAGGATAATTTTTAATTTAATTGATAATGAAATCCACATTAATTTTTTTCCATCTTTGTACATATAATTGTTATGTACCAATAAGCAGCTTTGATGATTTTAAGAGTTACCTTTTGTTTTCAAATACTTTTAATGTGATCTGCTATTGATTCTATGTTTTTATGATGCCTATCATTTCCAGTTACTTTTACAAAATTCAAATAATGAAATTTTAGAAAGAAATAAGTTATATGATTTCAATTATAAACTAAAATTATCTTGAGTAAAGAAATTTAAAAATATAAATTATCTTGCCATAACCAGAAATATTTACTTATACTAGAGAAGGAATGTAGAACAGAAGAATATAGTAGAGTGGATAACCAGTAGTGTGGTTCCAAAAAAGAAGAAAGAATTTGAGATGTGTTTTGCAAAAGAAACTGGTTGGGACACATTTAAACTTTGTTACAAATTTCAGAGTGATTCCCTTGTTTACTAGATTTGCTATGTATCCTGTCACCCATTTTTGTATGGTCCACATATTACAATGTTTTTTCTTAATATTTTACACTTTTCTAATTTATCTATTTTATAATTGAAGGATAATTGCTTTACAGAATTTTGTTGCTTTCTGTCAAACATCAGCATAAAGCAGTCATCAGTTCAGTTCAGTCACTCAGTCGTGTCCCAATCTTTGCGACCCCATGAATCGTAGCATGCCAGGCCTCCCTGTCCATCACCATCTCCCGGAATTCACTCAGACTCACGTCCATCGAGTCCATGATGCCATTTGCCATCTCATCCTTGGTCGTCCCCTTCTCCTCCTGCCCCCAATCCCTCCCAGCAACAGAGTTTTTTCCAATGAGTCAACTCTTCGCATGAGGTGGCCAAAGTACTGGAGGTTCAGCTTTAGCATCATTCCTTCCAAAGAAATCCCATGGTTGCTCTCCTTCAGAATGGACTGGTTGGATCTCCTTGCAGTCCAAGGGACTCTCAAGAGTCTTCTCCAACACCACAGTTCAAAAGCATCAATCCTGCAGTGCTCAGCCTTCTTCACAGTCCAACTCTCACATCCATACATGACCACAGGAAAAAACCATAGCCTTGACTAGATGGACCTTAGTTGGCAAAGTAATGTCTCTGCTTTTGAATATGCTATCTAGGTTGGTCATCACTTTCCTTCCAAGGAGTAAGCGTCTTTTAATTTCATGGCTGCAGTCACCATCTGCAGTGATTCTGGAGCCCCCCAAAATAAAGTCTGACACTGTTTCCACTGTTTCCCCATCTATTTCCCATGAAGTGATGGGACGGGATGCCATGATCTTCGTTTTCTGAATGTTGAGCTTTAGGCCAACTTTTTCGCTCTCCTCTTTCACTTTCATCAAGAGGCTTTTTAGCTCCTCTTCACTTTCTGCCATAAGGGTGGTATCATCTGTATATCTGAGGTTATTGATATTTCTCCCGGCAATCTTGATTCCAGCTTGTGTGTCTTCCAGTCCAGCGTTTCTCATGATGTACTCTGCATATAAGTTAAATAAGCAGGGTGACAATATACAGCCTTGACGTACTCCTTTTCCTATTTGGAACCAGTCTGTTGTTCCATGTCCAGTTCTAACTGTTGCTTCCTGACCTGCATACAGATTTTTCAAGAGGCAGGTCAGGTGGTCTGGTATTCCAATCTCTTAAAGAATTTTCCACAGTTTCTTGTGATCCACACAGTCAAAGGCTTTGGCATAGTCAATAAAGCAGAAATAGATGTTTTTTCTGGAACTCTCTTGCTTTTTCCATGATCCAGCGGATGTTGGCAATTTGCTCTCTGGTTCCTCTGCCTTTTCTAAAACCAGCTTGAACGTCAGGGAGTTCATGGTTCACGTATTGCTGAAGCCTGGCTTGGAGAATTTTAAGCATTACTTTACTAGCATGTGAGATGAGTGCAATTGTGCGGTAGTTTGAGCATTCTTTGGCATTGCCTTTCTTTGGAATTAGAATGAAAACTGACCTTTTCCAATCCTGTGGCCACTGATGAGTTTTCCAAATTTGCTGGCATATTGAGTGAAGCACTTTCACAGCATCATCTTTCAGGATGTGAAATAGCTCCACTGGAATCCAATCACCTCCACTAGCTTTGCTCGTAGTGATGCTTTCTAAGGCCCACTTGACTTCACATTCCAAGATGTCTGGTTCTAGATTAGTGATCACATCATCATGACTATCTGGGTAGTGAAGATTTTTTTTGTACAGTTCTCCCGTGTATTCTTGCCACCTCTTCTTAATATCTTCTGCTTCTGTTAGGTCCATACCGTTTCTGTCCTTTATCAAGCCCATCTTTTCATGAAATGTTCCCTTGGTATCTCTAATTTTCTTGAAGAGATCTATAGTCTTTCCAATCTGTTGTTTTCCTCTATTTCTTTGCATTGATCACTACTAAGCACAGGCGGCTGCGAGAGCCGGCTCACTAAGTGCGGCAGAGAGGAGCTACCCACGTCCGAGGTCAGGGGCAGCAGCCTAGAGTGACAGGCTGCGACGGCGCAGGAACGGGCGAGAGGAGCTACCCTGCTTCCGAGGTCAGTGGCGGCCGGGAGGAGACACCCTGCATCCTAGGTCAGCGGTGGCCAGGAGGAGACACCTCATGCCAGAGGCCAGGGGCAGTGATCCTGAGGAGCCACCCCGAGCCCGAGGCCAGGGGCGGCAGCTGGGAGGAGCCACCCATGCCCGAGGCCAGGGCCCATAGCCAAGAGAGGCAACCCGAGGAGCGGTGGCTGTGCAGGTGCAGGAGTGCCTAGAGGAGCTATCCCATGTTGAAGGTCAGGAATCGTGGCAGTAAGGAGATACCCCTCATCCAAGGTAAGGAGCAGCAGCTGTGCTTTGCTGGAGCAGCCGTGAAGAGATACCCCCCACGTCCAAGGTAAGAGAAACCCAAGTAAGATGGTAGGTGTTGCAAGAGGGCATCAGAGGGCAGACACACTGAAACCATACTCACAGAAAACTAGTCAATCTAATCACACTAGGACCACAGCCTTGTCTAACTCAATGAAACCAAGCCATGCCTGCGGGGCAACCCAAGATGGCCTGGTCATGGTGGGGAGGTCTGACAGAACGTGGTCCACTGGAGAAGGGAATGGCAAGCCACTTCAGTATTCTTGCCTTGAGAACCCCATGAACAGTATGAAAAGGCAAAATGATAGGATACCACAAGAGGAACTCCCCAGGTCATTAGGTGCCCAATATGCTACTGGAGATCAGAGGATAAATAGCTACAGAAAGAATGAAGGGATGTAGCCAAAGCAAAAACAATACCCAGCTGTGGATGTTACTGGTGATAGAAGCAAGATCCAATGCTGTAAAGAGCAATATTTCATAGGAACCTGGAATGTCAGGGCCATGAATCAAGGCAAATTGGAAGTGGTCAAACAAGAGATGGCAAGGGTGAACGTCGACATTCTAGGAATCAGTGAACTAAAATGGACTGGAATGGGTGAATTTAACTCAGATGACCATTACATCTACTACTGTGGGCAGGAATCCCTCAGAAGAAATGGAGTAGCCATCATGGTCAACAAAAGAGTCCGAAATGCAGTACTTGGATGCAATCTCAAAAACGACAGAATGATCTCTGTTCATTTCCAACACAAACCATTCAATATCACAGTTATCCAAACCTATGCCCCAACCAGTAATGCTGAAGAAGCTGAAGTTGAACGGTTTTATGAAGACCTACAAGACCTTTTAGAACTAACACCCAAAAAAGATGTCCTTTTCATTATAGGGGACTGGAATGCAAAAGTAGGAAGTCAAGAAACACCTGGAGTAACAGGCAAATTTGGCCTTGGAATGTGGAATGAAGCAGGGCAAAGACTAATAGAGTTTTGCCAAGAAAATGCACTGGTCATAGCAAACACCCTCTTCCAACAACATAAGAGAAGACTCTACACATAGACATCACCAGATGGTCAACACCGAAATCAGATGGATTATATTCTATGCAGCCAAAGATGGAGAAACTCTATACAGTCAACAAAAACAAGACCGGGAGCTGACTGTGGCTCAGAACATGAACTCCTTATTGCCAAATTCAGACTCAAATTGAAGAAAGTAGGGAAAACCACTCGACCGTTCAGGTATGACCTAAATCAAATCCCTTATGATTATACAGTGGAAGTGAGAAATAGATTTAAGGGCCTAGATCTGATAGATAGAGTGCCTGATGAACTATGGAATGAGGTTCGTGACATTGTACAGGAGACAGGGATCAAGACCATCCCCATGGAAAAGAAACACAAGAAAGCAAAATGGCTGTCTGGGGAGGCCTTACAAATAGCTGTGAAGAGAAGAGAGGCGAAAAGCAAAGGAGAAAAGGAAAGATATAGGCATCTAAATGCAGAGTTCCAAAGAATAGCAAGAAGAGATAAGAAATCAGCCATAGGTGTACATATATTCCCTCCCTCTAAAAACTGAAAGAATAATGTTTTATGACAGGTAAAATTTTAAATTCATATGCCAATACCCACAAATTAAGTTTCATTGAAACACAGCCACATATATTTTCCAGTTATAACCAGTGGCTATGTTTGTGTTCCTTTGGCAAGGCCGTGTAGTTGTGATAGAGAATCTCTGCCTGCAAATTCTAATTGTTTACTTCCCCATTTATTTAAAAAGTGTGTTGACTCTTACTTCAGCATATAGAGATGACTGTTCCTCTTGCACTTTCCCTCTGGTTTGAGAAAAAAACAAAAACAGAATCAAACTTCACCAAGCTAAAATGAGAATACATTATAAGGGTACAGGGATGATTCATAAAATAAAAATGGAGTTGTACTTCAAAAAGGCACTGGGATCTCAGTTTAAACAGCCATCTTAATACCTTATATTTCTAACTCCCTGTTCACCTCTTCCATTTCTTTTTCTCTATTTAGAAAAGACTCTTCTGCTTCTTCAGTAAATATAGGTGTTTCTTACATCTATAGACACTTAGCCCATGTTTCACACCCCACATATATCTGTACTTCTTATATCAAGTTCCTAAAATCTTGCATTACTGGTCAAACTATTGAAATGTAGATTGATTTTTTGTCCAATCCTAAATCCTGAGAACATTATTGATTGGGCCAAATTTAGTCAAGTTGCCTCCTAAAAACCATGTTTAAGGAAGGGAGCCATTTTGCAGAAATATAGCTGGCCTTAACTTTCCCATCTGGCATACCACTGTTTGTATGGAAGGAGGCATTGCAGTATACTAAGGTAACAATGAACATAATGTCAGAAACAACATATATGTAAAAGTAATAGATACAATAAACATATCAGATTATTTTTGAAATACCTTGAACACTTTTCCTTTCATAAAATCAAGCAGACAATATTATAACCAAAGCACACTTGGTCAAAGCAGAAGCACACTTTATTTTTTTTTAATCTATGAGTAACTACAAAAAATAATCATGGCAGAAATAGTAATATGTATTAGTATACTATGTATAATATACATGTATAATATAATATATGTATATAATATAATACATGTATATAATATAATATATGTATATATACCTATATAATATGTATTAGTCTCACTTTGTTTCAAATACTTCTCTTGCATTATCTTATCTAATCTTCCAATCTTATGGGGTGAATAATATTGTAACCAGCATTTTACCCAGAAGAATTATCAGAGTTAGGGGAGAATGGTATTGAAACATGTATAATATCATGTAAGAATCGAATTGCCAGTCTATGTACGATGCAGGATATGGCATGCTGGGGCTGGTACGCGGGGATGACCCAGAGAGATGTTATGGGGAGGGGCGTGGGAGGGGGGTTCAGGTTTGGGAACGCATGTACACCCGTGGTGGATTCATGTCAATGTATGGCAAAACCAATACAGAATTGTAAAGTAAAATAAAAAATAAATAAATTGAATATGCTAAAAAAAAAAAAAAGAATCATCAGAGTTAGTTAAGTTCAGTAGATTGAACGAGGTCACACAACTTTAAATGGCATTGTATGAAAATAATAGCCTGCTTCCATTCCTACTAATCTACCTCATAGGATGAAAACTAGGAAGAATGAAAATCCATCAAATACATATTTAAAGTTACTTATGATAAGCATTGGTTTCTAAAATATTCATGTAATATTATTATAATATACATTTTCTCAAAATATAAATATTCTATTAAAAGTGATTAGAGGCCAGACTTTAATTTCCACATGCAATAGTATATTAAAAATTATTATTGGAGATATGTGAAGAGAAGACTAATGGATTTAGTTTGACATTTTTGTTTCCTCAGTCTGATTTAATTCAGAATGAATTGGCAACATTGCAAAGTTCTGAATAATATTAAAATTGATATCCAGTATGGATAACAGTTGAAAGTCCTCCTAAAATCATGCTTTTTTGAAACTCTGCATGCATAGCATGACAAATTAATAAAATGTTATAAAAATTTAAATTAGGCATCTAGTTTGCAAACCAAGTATTTTTAACATTGATTTTGTTACTATTCCAGTTTTTTCTTTTTTTTTTTTCACTTTTAGAATCAAATTCATCTCTTTCTCATATTTACATTAGCTTGAATGATTTCTTTCAATTCTGGAACTGCATGCAATTCTGTCAGTCTCATTCCTGTGGGTTTAACACTTCCCTTAGCAAACTTCATTCCAGGGACAGTTTGGAGTTTGACTTATTTTGACAGAAAGATGTGTGAACATTGTGGAGGGATCATCTGCCTTTCTGGATAGCATGATTACCTATTAAGAAAGTGTGTATCGAAAGATGTTTACAACATAACCATCATGATGCTTACTCTTAATAAATTGTGCATACATACATATACAAATGTAATAAAATATATATTTTTAAAATTTTTATGTAGTGTGATTCAATATTGTTATTTTAAATATCTAAAGAATTTCTTATGCAGCAAGCAAGAGGAGAGATAGTTCCCTAGGCAGTTTTATATTTTCAAATTCAGACAGATAAATATACTTTCATGGGACATTATACAAATGAAAAAACTTTATTTGTGATACTTCATGCTATTCATGCAAGTGTTTTTAAACTGTGGGTATTATCATTTTTAATTTTTTTCTCTCACTATATTAAACAGAAGGAGTTCTCAGAAAACAAACTTGATGAAGAAATTGGAGCTTGTACAATTGCATTCATCTCACACACTATTAAAGTAACACTCAAAATTCTCCAAGCCAGGCTTCAGCAATACGTGAAACATGAACTTACAGATGTTCAAGCTAGTTTTAGAAAAGGCAGAGGAACCAGAGATCAAATTGCCAACATCTGCTGGATCATGGAAAAAGCAAGAGAGTTTCAGAAAAACATCTATTTCTGCTTTATTAACTATGCCAAAGCCTTTGAATGTGCGGATCACAATAAACTGTGGAAAATTCTGAAAGAGATGGGAATACTAGACCACCCGATCTACCTCTTGAGAAACCTATGTGCAGGTCAGGAAGCAACAGTTAGAACTGGACATGGAACAACAGACTGGTTCCAAATAGGAAAAGGAGTACGTCAAGGCTGTATATTGTCACCCTGCTTATTTAACTTATATGCAGAGTACATCATGAGAAACGCTGGGCTGGAAAAAGCACAGGCTGGAATCAAGACTGCTGGGAGAAATATCAATAACGTCAGATATGCAGATGACACCACCCTTATGACAGAAAAAGTGAAGATGAACTAAAGAGCCTCTTGATGAAAGCGAAAGAGGAGAGTGAAAAAGTTGGCTTCAAGCTCAACATTCAGAAAACGAAGATCATGGAATCTGGTCCCATCACTTCATGGCAGATATATGAGGAAACAGTGGAAACAGTGTCAGACTTTATTTTGGGGGGCTCCAAAATCACTGCAGATGGTGATTCCAGCCATGAAATTAAAAGACACTTACTCCTTGAAAGGAAAGTTACGACCAACCTAGACAGCATATTCAAAAGCAGAGACATTACTTTGCCATCAAAGGTCCATCTAGTCAAGGCTATGGTTTTTGCAGTAGTCATGTATGGATGTGAGAGTTGGACTATGAAGAAAGCTGAGTGCCGCAGAATCGATGCTTCTGAACTGTGATGTTGGAGAAGACTCTTGAGAGTCCCTTGGACTTCAAGGAGATCCAACCAGTCCATTCTGAAGGAGACCAGCCCTGGGTGTTCTTCAGAAGGAATGATGCTAAAGCTGAAACTCCAGTACTTTAGCCACCTTATGTGAAGAATTGACTCATTGGAAGACTCTGATGCTGGGAGGGATTGTGGGCAGGAGGAGAAGGGGACGACAGCAGATGAGATGGCTGGATGGCATCACGGACTCAATGGATGTGAGTTCGCGTGAACTCCGGGAATTGGTGATGGACAGGAAGGCCTGGCGTGCTGCGATTCATGGGGTCGCAAAGAGTCGGACACGACTGAGAAACTGAACTGAATTGAATTGATATATTATTTTAATATATCTAATATGATGCATGCAGAGTGCCCTTTCTGATTTGTTTTAAGCCTAATGGATGGACAAAGGTTCTAATTATAGCACAATACATAAAGCAATGACTTTAATTTTTTTTTTCTTGTACAGTTCATACAATTCATGATCAGAACATAGTTCTGCATTAGTACAGAGTTTGCATGAGTGGTTGGTCACTTTAGTCACGTCCAACCCTTTGCGATCCTATGGAGTATAGCCTGACAGGCTCCTCTGTCCATAGAATTCTCCAGGCAAGAATATTAGAGTGGGTTCCCACGGCCTCCTACATGAGATTTTAATGGCCCAGGGATCAAACCTGCATCTCCTGGATTGCAGGTGGATTATTTGCCCACTGAGCCACCAGGGAAGAATTGGTACACAGAGTATATACAGCATTATAAATATGTGTGCATGTATAAACAAAGAGTTTTTAAGATGTAGTGATATATGTGAACACACTATTTAAAATTTATTCTATTACATGCAGTTCTTTTCTATCACTTTTTATTTTTCATTTTCTAATTCTGGTTGAGGCACACCAAACAGATTCACAGGAACCAGTTTAAAAAAAGCAATAATCTAGAACCATTGATCAAGAGGTCTAGTTATTGAAACATCACTGCCATCACTTCCTCTAGTGTCAATTATGATTATTTTAAAATGTATATTCTAATATGTTCATATTTAAGAAAACAGGAAGTACAAATACCTTAATATTTGTAGGGAAGACTATCAGTCATACAATAGTCCAGACTGTGGTGACTGTGGCATTTGAAAGGCAATTTATTTAACCATTAGAGACTTTACCCAGCCTCCTGGAAATATTGAAAGCTCTATGCTACTCCAAGAGAAAGACCAGTGACATTTTTCAGCTGTAGGATTTTGAGCCTAGCTCATCTTTAAAGCAGATAAAACTCAGAGAACTCCCATTCAACTTTGAAGAATACAAATTTTAATAAGAAGTGAAATTTCAAGTAAAAATGAGGGGGAGTGTAGTGAGCAGGATATTGCTAATTTATTAGACCTGTCACTTATATTTCTACTCCCACCATGACACTGTTTTAAGTTTCAATGAAGCATGAGGATGAAAGACTTTTGAAGCCGTATCAAAGAAAAATAAGTTCTTTGACATAGAGTTCAGGTACCTGAATTTAATATTTTCTCAGCTTTCCCTTTTGATGCTCATTCATAATATACCATCATTTGTAAAAGAAACTAATGCATTGGGGAAAATAATTTTAATTACTGGGCCATTTCTGATTCAGCCATTGAAAAACACATAGATGTAAAAATGATCTAACACATGAAACAAATTATGTAAGTTAAACAGTTAAAAATCATTGAAATGCTCATATTAAATAGAAAGTAAAGTTTTAATATTAATACTCAAGTAAATTTGTAAAATCTAGGCACATTAAATTTTTATAAAATTGTTATGTTGTTTAGAAATAAATTATTTTTGTTGTTTCTCAGTCAGTTGTATCTGACTCTTTGCGACCCCATGGACTGTAGCAAGCCAGGCTTCCTTATCCTTCACTAGGCCCTGGAGTTTACTCAAACTCATGTTCATTGAGTCAGGGATGCCATCGAACCATCTCATCCTCTGTCACCCCATTCTGTTCCTGCACTCAATCTTTCCCAGTATCAGGGTCTTTTCCAATGAATTGACTCTAAAATTTCTTGGTTACTTTTTTTCCATTGATATGAATCAGGTGGTAAAAGCTTCAGCATCAGTTCTTTCAATGAATATTCATGGTTGATTTCCTTTAGGATTGACTGATTTGAATTGTTATGCTGTTTAGAAATAAATTACAGTTTGATATATATGGTTGTTCACCTTATTTCTTAATATGTACTTCTCTGAATCTTATTTTGTTCAAAACTGAATGATAATGCATCTCAAAGCCACTATTCATCCAACGGCCATTTAAAAGAGTACGTAGGAACCATAATTTATTCAATCACTTGTGGATGAACATTCATTTTGCAGCCACCCTTTTGTCACTGTATGCATTGGCTCAATGATTCAGTTCAGTTCATTTCAGTCACTCATGTTCAATGCTTTGCGACCCCATGGACTGCAGCACGCCAGGCTTCCCTCTCCATTAACAACTATCAGAGCTTGCTCAAACTCATGTCCATTGAGTTGGTGATCCATCCAGTCATCTCATCCTCTGTCATCCCCTTCTTTGGCTTTCAGTCTTTCCCAGCATCAAGGTCTTTTCCAATGAGTCAGTTCTTCACATCAGGTGGCCAAACTATTAGTTTCATCTTCAGCATCAGTCCTTCCAAAGAATATTCAGTACTGATTTCCTGATCTTGCAGTCCAAGTGAACAAGAGTCTTCTCCAACACCACAGTTCAAAAGCATCAATTCTTCGGCACTCAGCTTTCTTTATAGTCCAACTCTCAAATCCATACATGACTACTGGAAAAACCAAAGCTTTGACTAGACAGATCTTTGTTGGTAAAGTAACGTCTCTGCTTTTTAATATGCTGTCCAGGTTCAATGATTTTTTTTTTAATATGATGTCTAGGTTCAATGATTATCTTTACTACAATACATTTAAGTAATTATTGCTTCCCTGGTGGCTCAGACAGTCAAGAATCTGCCTAGAATGCAGGAAACTCAGGTTAATTTCCTGGTCAGAAAGATCCCCTAGAGAAGGGAATGTCAACCTACACCAGCATTCTTGCCTGGAGAATGGAATGGACAAAGGAGCCTGCCAGGCTCCAGTCCATGGGGTCCCAAAGAGTTGGACATGACTGAGTGACTAACACTTTCACTTTCAGCTGCATTTACTTTGTGGAACTGATTTTGAGGAATGAAATTGTTAGATATTGTTGAAATTGTAGGTGTGTTTAATTAAATATTACCAGACTGCCTTCTAAAGAGGTCTTGAAAATTATATATCTATCATTAATTTATGACAATCTCCTTTTCTCCACAAAATGTTTAGCAATACATATTATTTCTTTTTATATTTTGTTAACTGTATAGATACACATTAATTTGAGATTCCCTGGTGACTCAGTTGTAAAGAATCCACCCTCCAAGCAGGAGATATGGGTTTGCTCCCTAGGTTGGGAAGATCCCCTGGAGAAGGGAATGGCAATCCACTCCAGTTTTCTTGTCTGGAGAATACCATGGACAGAGGAACCTGATGGGCTACAGTCTATTTATCTCAAAGAGTTGGACATGACTTAGTGACTAAACAATGACATTGCCTTTTTCTGGAATTTGAGACTTTTTTTTATTTTTCATATTAAAACCGGATTTCCACATATTTTTGCTCTAAGCTAATATTTTTGGTTCTTTTTCCTATAATTTATCTTCTTGAAATTTCAGAAAGTTTAGATTTCCTATGATTTTTATAATGAGACATCAGTTTCCTTATCCTAGACTACTTTTTCATTTATAATATTTAAAATGTTTAAAAAGATTTTAATCTTCATATATTAAATACATATTTTTCCCCTTAAGCTTTTAGGAATATATCACCATGAAAATATCCACTCCAAACCTGTATATTCCTGTTTTATTTTTATTCTAATATTTTTTAGGTATTTCCATATGGTGTGAAGTAGGAATCCAATTTTTTTTTTTTTCCCGAAAATTTGAAATTAGATTTTGCAGGCACCATTTATATGGATGATTGTGCTAAGTTTAAGTAACTATCTTAGTATATACAAAATCCTTATTTTACCAATATTAATTTTTGTGCTCTTTTATTCTATTCTACTGGTTAATTAATGGGCTTCCCTTGTGGCTCAGCTGGTAAAGAATCCACCTGTAATGTGGGAGACCTGGATTTGATCCCTGGGTTGGGAAGATCCCCTGGAGAAGGGAAAGGCCAGTATTCTGGCTTGGAGAATTCCATGGACGAGTCCATGGGGTCACAGAGTTGGATGTAACTGAGCAACTTACACTTTCATTTTTCACTGGTTAATGTGCATATATCAATGACAGATAAAATGATTTTATAGAAAATCATTTTTTCTAGTCTCATTAATTCTTTTTGATTTAAAGTCAGCTTTTCTCTAACAAGAAAATTAGCTTCTAATTTAGTTAATTAAATAAAAAAAATTGCAAAAATAGTTATTTTATGGTAATAAGTTTTCCTTTGGAAGTACAAACAAGAATGTAGTACATCTTCTATTTTTAGGTGTTATTTTAAGTCCAAAAAAATTACCATATGATCCTTGAAAATTCCATGTTACATTTATTTTTGGATATGTGATATTTCCATAGTCAATGTCAATGTGTTATATTTCCTTATTTCTGCTTTGAGATCCATATAATAGCATGCATAAAAATATTTTTGTCTGTTTTACTATCATATTTCCTTTTAATATCTAATTTTTCCTAGTAAATTCTCTTAATTTTATATGTGTAAATTCATTTCATAAACTGCTCTTTTCCTCCAGTATGATATAGTTTATTTTATTTTATTTACTATTTAATTTGTTAAAATTTCCCATTAATATTTAATATTGACATATTTTTCTGTCTTTTCTTTCTAATATTTATAGTACCTAAGTTTTTAAGGGGCTCCCTAGTGGTTCAGTAGTAAAGAATCTGCCTGCAAGGCAGGAGATGAGGGTTCAATACCTGGTTTGGGAAGATCCCCTGGGGAAGGAAGTGGCAACTCATTCCAGTATTCTTGCCTGGGAAACCCCATGAACAGAGGAGCCTGGCCAGCTGCAGTCCATGAGGTGGCAAAGAGTTGTACATGACCAGATGATTAAAAAACAAGTAGGTAAGTCAATGTTATCAAAGTGATTTAAAACAGATGAGCAAAGATGCATAGTTTAAGCATGTAATAAATAGATATTGCTGTATAATTATGGTATATTTGTTTGGATTTGCCCATCCTAAAGGAAATCAGTCCTGAATATTCATTGGAAGGACTGATGTTGAAGCTGAAACTCCAATACTTTGACTACCTGATGTGAAGAACTGACTCCTTTGAAAAGACCCTGATGCTGGAAAAGATTGAAGGTGGGAGGAGAAGGGGACGACAGAGGATGAGATGGTTGGATGGCATCACTGACTCAATGGACATGAGTTTGAGTAAGCTCCAGGAGTTGGTGATGGACAGGGAGGCCTGGCATGCTGCAGTCCATGGAGTTGCAAAAAGTCGGACACAACTGAGTGACTGAACTGAACTGTTTGGATTTAAATGAGAAAAATCTCTTGGATTAGGATTCTTGAATAATACTTTTTTGAAGGATGTTTTATTTCCAAAACTTGCATTTATGTGGAAAGAATATCTTTATTAAAATTCCACCTGCTTGATCTATCAATTACCGATAAAGAAACACTGATGTATTTAACAATGACTAGATACCTCTTCTTTCAAGTATAGTAGTTTTTGTCTCATGTATTTTTATGTTCTGTTGTTATATGTATATAGGAGAAGGCAATGGCAACCCATTCCAGGACTCTTGCCTGGGAAATTCCATGGATGGAGGAGCCTGGTGGGCTATAGTCCATGGGGTTGCAGAGTCGGACACGACTAAGGGACTTCACTTTCACTTTTCACTTTCATGCACTGGAGAAAGAAATAGCAACCCACTCCTGTATTCTTGCCTGGAGAATCCCAGGGACAGAGGAGCCTGGTGGGCTGCCATCTATGGGGTCGCACAGAGTCGAACACTACTGATGCGACTTAGTAGCAGCAGCAGCAGTTATACGTATATAGTGTCAGAATTGTTATCTCTTACTGGATAACTGAATATTTTATCATTATGAATACCCTTCTGGTTTTTTGAAATTAATATGCCCATCTTCGCATTCTTTTCATTAGTGGTAACATGGTATATCTTCTTCTGTCTTTTTACTCTAACCTCTCTGAATATTTGTATTTAAAGCTGATTTATTTTAATCAACTTATAGTTGGGCTTTTTAAAAAAAATGCATGACAATCTATCATTTAACTGATAGACTGTTCACACTTAAAGTGATATTTGACAAAGTTGGATTAATAATTGCAGTGTTTGTGACTTTTTACTATTAATTGCTTTTGTTCTTTCTTTCTTATTTTCTCTCATTAAGTTTTTTGCTTCTGTGGATTTTAATTATTTTATGTGAATGCACTTCTCTCTTAGATAACAAATCATGATTTATTAAAGATATATTTTATTGATTGACCTAAAGTTTGTAATAAATAGGTTTTAAGTAACTTAGGTCCATCTTCAAATAATACTGTAGTACATCACAAGTAATACAGATATGACTAAGTGTTCTCCAGGTCCTTTTTCCTGCCCCTTATACAATTGTTGTCATTTATTTCATGTATCCTTTTGCTAGAATCATCCAAAATGTTTCTATTATTGTTTTAACAAACAGTAACCATTAAATGAATTAAGAACAAGAAAAGTATTTATTTGACCTTCATTTTTTCCTTCTCTTTAACTCTACCTTTCTATATGTAGTTTCTAGTTTCAGGTCTATCTTATTTTCTTTTGGCTTAAGAACTGTTAAAACATTTTTTGTGTGGCAGATCTGCTGATGGTGAAGTCCCTCACTTTTTGTTTGTCTAAGAAAGTCTTTATACCCCTTCATTTTCGAAGAGTAATGCTGCTGGAGAGACAGAATTCTAGGTTGGTTTCATTTTCAAATCATTCATTATTTTATTCCAATCTATTCATATCTGCATGGTTTCTTATAAGACTTCTACTGAAATTCTTGTTCTCCTATAGAAAGATATTCCCCCAACCTCATGTGCCTTGTCCCCAATTTTCTCTTTGCCTTTGGTTTTCTGCAACTTGAATGTGGTATATTGCAATGAGTTAAACTGCACCCTGTCTCTCTGTCCCTGGAGGGACATGCTGAAACTACTGCACAATTGCACTCATCTCACCTACAAGCAAAGTAATGCTCAAAATTCTCCAAGCCAGGCTTCAATAGTATGTGAATGGTGAACTCTCAGATGTTCAAGCTGGATTTAGAAAAGGCAGAGGACCCAGAGATCAAATTGCCAGCAACTGGTGGATCATTGAAAAAGCAAGAGAGTTCCAGAAACACATCTGTTTCTGCTTTATTGACTATGCCAAAACTTTTGACTGTGTGGATCACAACAAACTGTGGAAAATTCTGAAAGAGATGGGAATACCAAACCACCTGACCTGCCTCTTGATAAATCTGTATGCAGATCAGGAAAGAACAGTTAGAACTGGACATGGAACAACAGACTGGTTTCAAATAGGGAAAGGAGTACATCAAGGCTGTATATTGTCAACCTGCTTATTTAATTCGTGAGAAACGCTGGGCTGGATGAAGCAAAAGCTGAAATCAAGATTGCCAGGAGAAATATCAATAACCTCAGATATGCAGATGACACCACCCTTATGGCAGAAAGTGAAGAAGAACTAAAGAGCCTCTTGATGAAAGTGAAAGAGGAGAGTGAAAAGTTGGCTTAAAACTCAACATTTAGAAACGAAGATCATGGCATCTGGTCCCATCATTTCATGGAAAATAGATGCCGAAACAATGGAAACAGTGACAGACTTTATCTTGGGGGGCTTCAAAATCACTGCAGATGGTGACTGTAGCCATGAAATTAAAAGATGCTTGCTGCTTGAAAGAAAAGTTATGACCAACTTATACAGCATATTAAAAAGCAGAGACATTATTTTGCTAACAAAGTAGTCAAGCCTAGACAAGGGTATGATTTTTCCAGCAGTCATGCATGGATGTGAGATTTAGACTATAAAGAAATCTGAACACTGAAGAAATGATGCTTTTGAACTGTGGTTTTGGAGAAGACTCTTGAGAGTCCTTTGGACTGCAAGGAAATCCAACCAGTCCATCCTAAAGGAAATCAGTCCTGAATATTCACTGGAAGGACTGATGTTGAAACTGAAACTCCACAACTTTGGCCACCTGATGTGAAGAACTGACTCTTTGGAAAATACCCTGATGCTGGGAAAGGTTGATAGCGGGAGGAGAAGGGGAAAACAGAGGATGAGACGGCTGGATGTCATCACCGACTCAATGGACATGAATCTGAGTAAATTCTGGGAGTTGGTGATGGACAGCAAGGCCTGGCACGCTTCAGTCCACGGGGTTGCAAAGAGTCAGACATGGCTTAGTGACTGAACTGAACTGAACTGAAACTGCAACTCCCTTCCCCACAATTCATATACTGAAGTCCTACCCCTGGTATTCCAGTTGTGATCTTATTTGGAGAATTTTTATAGAGCTAATCAAGTTCAAGTAAAGTCATTAGGATTGATCCAAATTCAATAAGAATGGTGTCCTAATAAGAATGAGGGGATTTGGTCACAGACATCATAAAGAGAAGGTGATAGGAAGACACAAGAAGGAAGCAGCCTTCTATATGCACCATCTCTTTACCTTGTGCTTTTCCGAAGCAACCAACCCTGATGAATGTGAGAAAAATTAATCTGGTATTCACACCATCCCAGGTTAGTACTTTGTAATGGCAACCTTATCAAGTTAACACATTTGGTTAGCTTTATTATTTGGGAGTTTACCTGTTTTATTTCCTTATTTCTTTGCTTTGCTTACTTATTATTCTTTTAGTTCTCTGAGCTTCCTGTGTCTGTTGGTTCTTAACTGCATGTTTTAGAATCGGCTCCAATTTTTGGATGTTCTATTATTGATATTGCTTGCATTTTATTTTGAAAAGTGCCTGTCTTCAAACACATTGATCTTTCCTCATTTGTGCTGAGTCTACTGGTGGGCTTTCAAGTATATTTTTACTTCTCATAGCTTTTAATTTCATACATATCCTTTTGATTTCTTCCTAGTGTTTCTATCTCTCTGCTTATATTACACATCTGTTTTTGCATGCTGTTTACTTCTTCCATTAGAACTCATATATTTATCATAGTTACTTTAAATTTCCTTTGTGATATTTCAAAATGTGTTACACACTAGTTTGACTTGCCTTTTGGTGTGCCTTATAAGTTCTTGCTGAAAATTGTACCTGTATCTATTAATAGGAATTGAAAATAAAATAGGACTTTTTGTGAAGATGTAAACATTATTTTATTTTAATTGGAGGATAATTTACAATATTGTGATGGTTTTTCTCATACATCAACATGAATTGGCCACAGTTATATATATGTCCTGGAGAAGGCAATGGCAACCCACTCCAGTACTCTTGCCTGGAAAATCCCATGGATGAGGAGCCTAGTGGGCCGCAGTCCATGGGGTCGCTAAGAGTCGGACACGACTGAGCGACTTCACTTTCACTTTTCACTTTCATGCATTGGAGAAGGAAATGGCAACCCACTCCAGTGTTCTTGCCTGGAGAATCCCAGGGATGGGGGAGCCTGGTGGGCTGCTGTCTATGGGGTCGCACAGTGTCGGATATGACTGAAATGACTTAGCAGCAGTAGCATATATGTGCCCCCATATCCTGAAGCCCCCTCCCACTTTCCTCATCACCCTACCCCTCTCAGTTTTCCCAGAGCACTGGCTTTGGGTTCCTTGCTTCATGCATTGAACTTGCACTGGCCATCTATTTTACATATGGTAATGTATTTGTTTCAATGCTATTCTTTCAAATCACCCCACCCTTGCCTTCTCCCACTGAGTACAATCACAAGCTTGGAAATAGAAACTGTAATCAAAAATCTTCCAATAAACAAAAGCCCAGAAATAGATGGCTTCACAGGTGAATTCTACAAAAATCTTAGAGAAGACCTAACACCCATTTTATTCAAACTCTTCCAGAAAATTGCAGAGGAAAGAAAACTCCCAAACTCATTCTATAAGGCCACCATCACCCTGATACCGAAACCAGAAAAAGATGCCACACACACAAAAAAGTCAATTATAGGCCAATATCACTGATGAACATAGATGCAAAAATCCTCAACAAAATTATAGTAAACAAAATCCAAGAACATATTAAAAGGATCATATATCAACATAACAATCATGATCAACATAATCAAGTCAGTTTTATTTCAGGGATGCAAGAATTCATCAATATTCACAAATTCGTCAGTGTGATACACCATATTAAAAAATTAAAAGATAAAAACCATATGATTATTTCAGTAGATGCAGAGAAAGCCTTTGACAAAATTAAACACTCGTTTATGATAAGAACTCTCCAGAAAGTAGGCATAGAAGGAACATACCTCAACATAATGAAGCCATATATGACAAACCCACAGCAAAAATTATCCTCAATGGTGAAAAATTGAAAGCATTTCCTCTAAAATCAGAAATAAGACAAGGGTACCTACTCTCACCATTACTATTCAACTATGTTGGTTATGAGTTAGTCTATGTTTAATGTTTCTTATAACTTTATGTGTCAGAGGCATCAGATTCCTCTACTATCATTGCTTTTGCTTGCCCTCTTGACTTTGCGTTTCCCTAAGTTTTCCTCCTCAAAGAGGGTAGTATTAATATATAGCCACTCTTTCAGCTTTGATCCTTGTTATTATATTGGAGCTGGTTCATGTAACAGAAGTGAAGTAATGGGTATATTCTGTAATCTTCAAATAAAAGCCGTCTATTAGTGGATCTGTGCCTTGGTTCTGAGATCTTCAGGTGTTTCTCCAATGATATGGCTTTTTTTGTTACCAACCCTCTCATCCTCTTGAAGCTGCCACACTCTTGATGTGTTTCCTTGAAGCCCTAATACTTGTTGATTATTCTCCTCTTGTTAGGTGATACAGAATGGCTAGGGGTGTTTTAGTGGGAGGCATGTCCTTCCTCCAACTGAAATAAGACTTATCATAGACTTTTCTAGGAACACAGACTTTTGCTGTGAGGAAGTCACTTAATATGATTCAAAATGATTACTACTTCTCCTCTCCTATCAGAGATATGAGAGGGTCACCTTCAGATCATCACTAAGGATACATGGTGTGGTCCTAGAGATAATGCCTGCTAATGTGTTGCCTTTGCCTCAGACTGTATCACTTAGGGGTTTCTTATCCTCATGCTAGTATATGTTCAGCCTCTGGAAGTCTGTCCACATTGCTGTTTGAGTCTTCCTACCTATTTATGGGTTTTGCTCCAGTTAAGAATATCTTGATTGTGACTGTGTATACACCTAAGTCTCCAGAGTTTAGATTGGCAGCTTTCCCAACCACCTCAGTTTTCTAAGTGGTCCAAGGAAAGCTGGGCTTCCCAGAATCTGCCTGTCAATGTAGGAGACACAGGTTCAATTCCTGATGGGGAGATCCCCTGGAGAAGGAAATGGCAACCCATTCCAGTATTTTTCTTTTTTTGGAATTTATTTTTTAATTTGAGGAAAATTGCTTGATTAATATGATATTGTATTGGTTTCTGCCATACAGCAACACAAATCAGCCATAATTATACATATACCTCTCTCTCTTGAGACACCCCCTACCCGCCATCCCACTCATCCAGGTCATCACAGAGCACCAGGCTTGGCTCCTTGTGTTATATAACAACTTCTTACCAGTTATCTATTTCACACATGATAGTGTATATATGTCGACGCTACTTTCTCCTCTCATCCCACTCTGTCTTTCCCCACTACTGGGCATATACCTTGAGAAACCCACAATTCTAAAAGACACATGTACCCCAGTGTCCATTGCAACACTATCCACTCCAGTATTCTTGCCTGGAGAATCACATGGACAGAGGAGCCCAGTGGGTTACATACAAGTCCACAGGATCACAAAAGAGTTGGACACAACTTAGCAACTAAAATACAACAAATTATACTTTTACAAAGCATTAATATATTTTAATAGTCCTTTTTCTATTATATTTTTTCACTGTAATGCTTGTCGTCATCTGGCAAACTGCATTTTTGTTTATTCTAGGGTACATAGAAAGAAAAAGCATTCCCATTTTCCATTTTGAATGAAAAAATAAGTTTCCCTCTATGGCAATATTGCTTGGGACATTTTACAAATCAAAAGCAATAAATTCCACTTCCTCCCTTATTAATCCTGTTTTTGGTTTACAGAGACGGCTATTCTGGCTAGGTTTTCTGCATCAGTTATGCAAGAAAACATAAGGAATTGTAGTCTAATTATCTCTCATTTGTAAATAAATAATCTAGTTAAAACCACAGTTTAGAAATATATTTAAAGATTTTGCTTTAGTGAGGTTCACAAAAAGACATTGTGATTTTTACAAATATGGATGTTTTGGCAAGTATTCCTTCATGGATGCTCCCCTGGTATAGCTAAGCTGTGGATTCCATGTAAGAAACAGTATCATAATATTTTAGTTTATGGGTTTTTTTCTGATTTTTTTATTTGGTATTACTATATATCATTTCCAAAATTGATTTTAAATTCCGTGCATGTTGCTATCACTTGCATCTTACTTTTCCCGGCTCATCACAGCCTAGTTTTATGTGTGTGTGCTTGAATACAATGTATACTTCCCTGGAGTCTGATATAAATTCCAGGTCTTCCGATTGTTGCACTTGAATTTAAATGAATTGAAGTCAAAAGGAAACAGAGCTGTGATATATATGACTTTTCAGTATAAATTTTCCTCTTTTACCAACGAGTGCCTATTTTAATATCCAGTATTTATACCCAGTGTGGCTGTTTGGATTGTATGTTTCTAATCCCTACAAATCAGTTGTTTGCATTGCTGCAGTGACACTTAGACCCTGAACACTGTCCTTGTGAGGAGTGAGTATAAACTTCAGTGACTGGCTTTGATTTTTACAATATGTCTTTTCATTTCAGTCTCTGCCACTGGACATGCTGAACCATCAACCCCGAATGAAAAAATAAATAAATGAAGGGAGGCAAAAGAGAGCAACAGATTAGTCATTGGATCTTGATTTCAATTTTACTGTAAGTCACAACAATTATCAAGTCGGTATCTAAATGCAACTTACTTCAGTGATGCAGGGAAAAAACCTCAAGTCAGAGAGTCAGCAGAGGAAGCTTATGGCCAAAAAGTAAATAATTTACTAAATACTTTTGACCAAGGACTCTAATTTTCAGCACTGTTGTCCTTGACCTAGAGAGCAAGAAGCTAAAAATGTATGAAAAGCTTTGCTCTAATGCGGAGCAGAGCACATAATGTCTCTAAAGTAATTTCAAAGTGGAAAGAAGAAAGCAATAAGCACAGTGGTTGGTAGATTGGAGACTGTGGGAATTTGCACTCAAAGGAAAGCCTTCTTATCCAAATGAAGAGAAATGAGGGAACAGGGCTGCAGACAGGCATTCCATTGTGGCCAGATCTGGTTTGACTCAGCTGATTTTACCCATCACTGAGAAAGGGCAGCTGTGCCATCAATCATAGTCAGATCATTTTTTCTCTGTTAAATAGTCAACTTGTCAGGTAGGTAACTAAATGTGTGTTATGCTCCAACTGCCACTTAGGAGCAGAATCAACACTCTGAGCGTGACTTTCACAATACAACATTCCATTAAGAAGATGGTAGCCGTGCCAAATAAAGCTCCGAGGGCAATTTTCCAACAGCCATTCAGTGAAGTCAATGTCGGTTGAACTTTAGCAGAATGGAAAATGTTACTTCAAAAAAAAGTCAACCTGATTGAAATAGTTCCCTAGTACCTTATGCATTCACAGAAAATAGGAGAGAGTATTCTGCATTGTTTAGAGGATCAGAATGAAATCCATACTTTACGCTAGTAAACAAGCCAGAAAGAAAAACACCAATACAGTATACTAACACATATATATGGAATTTAGAAAGATGGCAATGATGACCCTGTATGCAGGATAGCAAAAAAGACACAAATGTGTATAGTGGACTTTTGGACTCAGAGGGAGAGGGAGAGGGTGAGATGATTTGGGAGAATGGCATTGAAACATGCATAATATCATGTAAGAATCGAATTGCCAGTCTATGTCCAATGCAGGATACGGCACGTTTGGGGCTGGTACACGGGGATGACCCAGGGAGATGTTGTGGGGAGGGGGGTGGGAGGGGGGTTCATGTTTGGGAACGCATGTACAACCGCGGTGGATTCATGTCAATGTATGGCAAAACCAATACAGAATTATAAAGTAAAATAAAAATAAAAAAAAAAGCAAATTGTATCTTAAAAAAAATGGAATTATAGATTAGTATGGAGTGCAAATGTGTTGTACCAGAGAGACATTTCCAGGAAGATTTTTCACATTAGGGTACCTAGAAATATATGAAAAATTGCAATTTAATATTATTACCAATTTGGGGAGTAGAGTATCTTCTCCACTACAGTGAGAAAAATTCAGATTTCTCAGCTTTATCTGCATTATTGGATCATATTCTATAACTCCTGATTGTTCTTTGAAGTCTTTAGGAATTGTAAATATTTCAAAGACTTCTTGATTTCTGTGCGGAAAGTGACATTTTGATATTGAATATATTATCAAAATATATTTGTCTTTGGGGAAGATATTATACAAGAAGGTTAAAATCTTTAAAGTAAACTATATGATACATTCAGGGCATTCATCTAAGTTTCAAAGATAATGAGTTGAAAGCACTACCATATCAGTTAATTAAATAATAATAATAACCTAAGGTGACTACTAACTAGGTTCTTGATCAGCTAGCAAAGCAAATTGAATCTGACAGTATTATTCAAATTTGTTGTCTAAGCATATGAGCAGCAAATTTGATTCTGACTGATAAGATCAAAGCTAACATAAGGGACATATTTGGTTCTCTTGATCTCTAGATCATCTTCTTTCCCTCTCTCTCTCTCTATATATATATATGCATGTGTGTGTGTCTACCTCACTCTATTCAGAGACAATGAGAGAAAAGACAGGATTTTGGAGAAAATAATATATCAATACATGAATACATTTTATTGTGCTTCACTTTATTATGCTTTACAGATATTGCATTTTTTTCCCCCAAGTTGAAGCTTTATGGTAACCCTGCAGTGAGCAGTTCTATTAGCATCATTTTGCTAATAACATTTGCTCACTTCGTGTCTGCCATATTTTGGTAATTTTCATAACATTTCAAACTTATTATTATCATGTTTAATTTGTGGCCTGTAATCAGTGATCTTTGATGTTGTACTGTAATTGTTTATTTTTCTTTTGTATTGCTAATTAAGGTCTCTCTATATTGTTCTTTCTAGACATAATGCTATTGCGCACTCAATAGACATAGTATATTATAAACGCAAGTTTTATTTGCACTGAAAAGCCAAAAAATCATGTGACACACTTTATTGCAAGATTTGCATAATTGTGGTGATTTGCATCCAACCTGCAATCTACGGGGTCTGCCTGCATAGGGGAGCTGAGAGAGCAGAGGAGGCATAGAAAGGAAGGAGGGCTATGGTGCTGGATATGGAGTCTGACCACAGGAGCTGAGGAAGTGAGATAAGATGGCAACAGAGACAAAGCCTGACACAGAGAAGCTAAGGAAGAAGAGCTTCAGGATCCAGGAGTCATTTTCTTTTATCAGTCATTGGTTTGTTTGATTTAATCCTAAAACCTTATCTTGCAGAGAGTCACTTTTAAGCTCCTGATAATATTTGGGAACCTTAAAAGTCTAATCCAAAAAGGCATACACTTCAGTTCTGGAAATTTTTGAGCTACTGTAGTCCTACTTGCTATTAAGAAAATTCAGTTTGGGCATTTTGAAAGTTTCCTTTAATGGCAACTGGTACTCTAAATTTTCTTTGATTGAGCCAGTGAGAAATACACATGAGGAAGGGCTACGATTTTTAAATATAAAACCAACTAGAGCCTCTGTAAGGGGACCGCCTTGAAAATATTTAGATAATTTGTATACCATTTCTGAGATTTTCCTCTAGAAAGGAAAATAATTTTCAAACAAGGTAATTAGCTTACAGCACAAACAGCTCAATTGAAATAGCTCACAAGGTAAAACCAGCCAGTTTAAAAAAAAAAAAAACAGTTCAGTCCTAGAGGATCTAGGCCAAAGGTCTGTTCATCCTGCTTTCAGTAAGCACACCCTAGTCCAAAGGAATGGGCCAATGGCTGAACTGGCACAGTTTCAGTGAAGTAGCCCCTGTTCCCAGAGGAATGGGCCGATGGCTTCACAGCCAGCTTCAGTTGAAACAGTCTGCTCTCAAAATCAAACTGAAATGTCCAATGAGTTCTCACATGGAGAACAAGGCCTTAACCAGAAAGGAACAACCTTAAAATAGATACTGAATAATGCCTGGAGAGCTCCAAAACTGAGCTTTGTTCCAGGAGGAAGAAATTCATGTACATATCAAATCCAGGGTAGTGAGAAAGCAGTGAGTGACAATGCACTTAGTGTAGGTATTACACCTGAGTGTCCACCAGGACCAGAGCCTTCAGAAATCCTCTCTGGCCCCTGTAGAACATACCACAATGTTGACCTAAACAAAGAGACTCCCAGATATCTCTCCAGCAAAGATGGCTTTTTGAGTATTAGCAGAAAATGTAAATTGAGGTTCCACCCCTTGGAGAAGAAAAAGAAGCTGAGAGGACTATGAACAGACTCCATGGCTTTTTATTGGCTGAGTCTTTGTCACAAAAGAAGAGAATCTCATCTTCCTATTGGGCTCTGCTATTGCCCCAAGGCATGAGACTTCCTCTTGTTTCCTGAACTCTATATAATTGAGGCTTTTTGTTTATTTTTGCACAGATATTTTTGCATTATTCTATTTATAACAGTATCAGTTCAGTTCAGTCGCTCAGTCGTGTCCGACTCTTTGTGACCCCATGAATTGCAGCACGCCAGGCCTCCCTGTCCATCACCAACTCCCGGAGTTCACTCAGATTCACGTCCATCAAGTCAGTGATGCCATCCAGCCATCTCATCCTCTGTCGTCCCCTTCTCCTCCTGCCCCCAATCCCTACTAGCATCAGAGTCTTTTCCAATGAGTCAACTCTTCATATGAGGTGGCCAAAGTACTGGAGTTTCAGCTTTAGCATCATTCCTTCCAAAGAAATCCCAGGGCTGATCTCCTTCAGAATGAACTGGTTGGATCTCCTTGCAGTCCAAGGGACTCCAAAGAGTCCTCTCCGACACCACAGCTCAAAAGCATCAATTCTTTGGCGCTCAGCCTTCTTCACAGTCCAACTCTCACATCCATATAACACTATACTGAAGTGCTAAATACAGTGCAAGGCAAGATTACTAAAGCAGAGAGCTGGTACTGTGAAAAGTTTAACAGATCATGTCTAAAGAGTTTTTGCAGGAAAATTGCTTCAGTTACTCTTTGATTATACCATCTCTAATTCTCAATATGATTTAGGATAAAAGAGGACTTGTTTCTCACAAGGGTTCTCACTTCATGCAGGCTCAGAATACTGATGTATAAAATTCCCATATCAATTTATTTCTTTGTCTTAAGAAATGCATTTGTTTAACAGACTAGAAAACTAAGCAGGATAATTAGCATACTCTTTTAAAGTAAAAAACTGTAGGGAGTTGAATAATAAGCATAGTTGACTTGATGAGTGTGGGATCATTACAATATTTGAATGTTGAACTGCATCAGGCTAAACTATGCTATACTCATCTTCATCACAGTGTTAGGAACGTTAATTGCTAATGGGACTACATAACCAGTCATTGGCTAAGACTCACTCTGACCTGGCTAGTGTTTGGACAAATTTGTACGTTTGACTCTGTGTATTCCATGTTCAATCAACCTCTGATTATCTGTTCTTTATTTAGTTATTGAAAGCTAATTTGATTTTAATTGAATGTTATTCACATGAAATTCAAATGCTTGCTAACATCAGTACAATGTATAAATGAAAGATATATGTAAATATGTAATGAGATTGTATAATTTACAACATACACCATTTGAAATATGATATATAGTATATAATATACAATAAAGTACAAATTATACTTTCCATATTATATAATATGATAATATTAAAGTTTTTTTTATTTTATATATGTTCATGCATATAGAGATATATGTTTGTGTTAGAAGTATGTTCCTCACTTTACATGTAAAAATTTTTGAAGTATTTATTTACATATAACATAGTCAAAAAACTTATAAAATCATTAGGTAGGTTATATGTTGGTCTTCTCTCGAAGGTGACCCCACTTATGCTGACAATTGCAGCATCAATATACTATATATTCTAGTAACACTTTTAGCATATTATCATATATAAAAATAACTTTTCAACTATAGGGTTGAAACTTTTTTTTTTTGAGTGACTGAAATATAGAATGTATTTGTCAACTGTATATTTTTTTCTAATTTTTAAGGTGCAAAATGACTTTAAAAACTCTATTAATAGATCTTACAAAACTCTTTTGGTTATTGTTGAGTCATTAAGTTATGTCAAGTTTTGCAGTCCCACAGACTGAAGCACACCTGGCTTCCCTGTCTTTAAAACTATCTCCCTGAGTTTGCTCAAACTCATGTCTGTTGAGTCAATGATCTTATTTAAACATCCTATCCTCTGCTATCCTCTTCTTCTTCCGTAGTCTTTCCCAAAATCATGGTCTATTCCAATGAGTTGATTCTTTGCAACAGGTGGCCAAATTATTGAAGCTACAGCTCCACATCAGTCCTTCCTTCCAGTGAATATTCAGGTTTGATTTCCTTTGAGGTTGACTGGTTTAATTTCCTTGATGTCCAAGGGACTCTCAAGAGTCTTCTCCAACACCACAGTTTGAAACAATCAATTCTTTGGCACTCAGCCTTCTTTATGATCCAACTTTCACATCCATACATGACGACTGGAAAAATCATAGCTTTGACTATACGTACCTTTGTTGGCAAAGTAATGTCTCTGCTTTTTAATACACTGTCTAGGTTTGTCATAGAATTTCTTCCAAGAAACCAGCCTCTATATCAGTTATAAAAATGCAAATTTTATCTATATGGTGATATAAGTTATCTAATCCTGATATTCACATCAATTTACACTGTCAGATAACATTAACCACTAGTAAGTCACAAATTGATTTATTTAACATTTTATTCAATTTTGCTACTACTCAATGATTTGTAAAATTTCAGACTTCCAATCTTTCTCTAGCACCTCTTTTGTCATATCCAAGCATATAAATAGTAAACTAATATCTAAAGTTAATCTTTCACACCAAATAGCAATCCTTAAAAATAAGGATAATGGTACATGCTCTCAGAATAATGGCTACATACTTATTTGTTATTACTAATTGCTGTGAACTTAGATATAACTGGGCTTCCCTGGTGGTGCAGATGGTAAAGAAACTGTCTGCAAGGCAGGAGACCTGGGTTGGATCCCTGGGTTGGGAAGAGCCCTTGGAGAAGGGAATGGTTACCCTCTCCACTATTCTTGCCTGGAAAATTCCATGGACAGGGGATACTCAAGAGCTACAGTCTATGGGGTTGCAAAGAGTCTGAAAGGACTGAGTGACTGACACATTCACACCTCATTGGATCCTAATGTGTACCTAAAAACACAACTTAATTTTCAATATGTAAAGTAGAACATAAGCATATTGCAGAAACCCAAAACATTTTAAAGAGTTCTTAATCTTAGATTTGATAAGAATGTTTATGACATTACTAATAAAAATGTCCAAAATGATAAAATGATATTTTAATGTTGCATGCATATATTCAATTTTGTACATAAAAACTCTTGAGTGCAACAGAATGTTTTCTTAGTTGACAAAACATTTAGTACTCAAGCCTATCCTTTGGGAACAAATAGATACCATTTTCTGAAAGACACAGTGTGCCAGATTTTGTGTGTGTGTTTAGTTCTTTGAAGGACAGAGCAGAAATTGAGATTTGCCTATTTAGTACTATTGTAATGAAGGATGGCAGGCACAAGTGTGGTTTAGAAGGTTTCCTGTTATGTCCATCAGAATCTCACATTGGAAGATCTGAAAGGCACCAACAAAATGATGATATCATTTTTTATAAAGGGATTATTTTACCTTTATCTTTCATGCAGTGTGAATAATAGCATTTTAAATGCAACCTAATAATGTTGATCTGTACACGTTTGTGATACAAACAAGATAGAGTGTTCAAATTCTTTTCTTTTAAATTTTACTGCTTGCCACAGATATTTAGCCTTATATTCTCTATAAAACACTCTGAATATGTTTCTTTTAAATTTATGGGTTTTTTTTTATTATTTATGTGTTTTCAAATGTTCTAAGTTCTCTTATTTTTGTTTGATATCTATGGTTTTACCCTATAATTTTCTGTATGTAATTTCAAATTAGTTTTGCTGACATACATATAAGATTTCCCAATTTTAATTTTCTGTGTAAGCATCCCTTGGTCAATAACAGTAATTCAATAATATTATCACAGAAACCCAGAACAAATTCTATATTGCAAAATATGATCACAGGCAACAACTTCAGTAAGCTGAATTATGTTTATATTTCAGGAGCATGATATATGTATAAAGTAGCCCAAGAAATTACTAAAGCTTCTCAAAGGATATCACAAAATTTACTTGCAATATTCCATCCCAGTTATACCATCATAAGTAACTCTGAGATAAAAATGTATCTTTAATGATTAGTAGAGTTGGCCTTGATGATAGTAAAGATTTAGATAGAAAATAGTTATTTAGTAAAGTATCATAGAATTTGGTTAGTTTTACCATATTAATAATTATAACATCTCATTTCTTCATGTTTTATGCAAAGGTGATCTAATTTGGTTATATTTTCTCAATATAAACAACTTATTTATATTAAAATTAAAACCTTCTGCACAGCAAAGGAAAATATAAGCAAAGTGAAAAGACAGCCTTCTGAATGGGAGAAAATAATAGCAAATGAAGCAACTGACAAACAACTAATCTCAAAAATATACAAGCAACTCCTGTAGCTCAATTCCAGAAAAATAAACGACCCAATCAAAAAATGGGCCAAAGAACTAAATAGACATTTCTCCAAAGAAGACATACGGATGGCTAACAAACACATGAAAAGATGCTCAACATCACTCATTATTAGAGAAATGCAAATCAAAACCACAATGAGGTACCACTTCACACCAGTCAGAATGTCTGTGATCCAAAAATCTGCAAGCAATAAATGCTGGAGAGGGTGTGGAGAGAAGGGAACCCTCTTACACTGTTGGTGGGACTGCAAACTAGTACAGCCACTATGGAGAACAGTGTGGAGATTCCTTAAAAAATTGCAAATAGAACTACCTTATGACCCAGCAATCCCACTGCTGGGCATACACACTGAGGAAATAAGAATTGAAAGAGACACATGTACCCCAATGTTCATCGCAGCACTGTTTATAATAGCCAGGACATGGAAACAACCTAGATGTCCATCAGCAGATGAATGGATAAGAAAGCTTGGTACATATACACAATGGAGTATTACTCAGCCGTTAAAAAGAATACATTTGAATCAGTTCTGATGAGATGGATGAAACTGGAGCCAATTATACAGAGTGAAGTAAGCCAGAAAGAAAAACACCAATACAGTATACTAACACATATATATGGAATTTAGAAAGATGGCAATGATGACCCTGTATGCAGGACAGCAAAAAAGACACAGATGTGTATAGCGGACTTTTGAACTCAGAGGGAGAGGGAGAGGGTGAGATGATTTGGGAGAATGGCATTGAAACATGTATAATATCATGTAAGAATCGAATTGCCAGTCTATGTCCGATGCAGGATATGGCATGCTTGGGGCTGGTACGTGGGGATGACCCAGAGAGATGTTGTGGGGAGGGGGGTGGGAGGGGGGTTCATGTTTGGGAACACATGTACACCCGTGGTGGATTCATGTCAATGTATGGCAAAACCAATACAGAATTGTAAAGTAAAAGAAAAATAATTTTAAAAAATTAATAACAAATCTTTAAATAATTCTTCCATAAGTACACAAGAAGTATAAATACACAGAAGCCTAAAAAGTTAGTACATTTCAAAAGATTAGTACATGTAACTTTTTTGCAAAAGGACAAAAAGATTTTTAAAGAGAAACACTTAACTTGTTCAAGTTAGATACATAATTTTACAATAATTTCTCTGAAAACTTAAAAAATAAATTTCATCTTTTATTGGTGGCTCAGACACTGTCTGCATGCCAGAAATCCAATTTCAAGCCCTGGGTCTGGAAGATCCCCTGGAGAAGGGAATGGCAACCCACTGCAGTATTCTTGCCTGGAGAACTATGTGGACAGAAGAGCATGGGATCACAAGAGTCAGATATGACTTAGCTACTGAACAATAAGCAGGGCAAATCTAAAATGAAAGACTATGCATAGGATCCACCTTTACATTAAGAAAATTTCTGATGGATCCAGTGTGCACAATATTAATGTGTTCCTTATATATAGCCACATATCGAGTTCTCCTATTGACCTTCTCTTATGGGTGATGTGAAAAATATGATGATATTTAGAATAATGATCTCTATAATGTTTCAATTATCATAGAAATTTCAGAGTCATACCATGGTATTATTTTAGAATTTGAAAAAGGTAAGTTAAAATATTACAAATATGATAACAATCAGTGCATATGTGGGCCACTGTTTCAATACTATATGAGTTTTTGAAAGTCATCAGTTGATTGGTTCACTGGACAGTATTTCTTTTTCATTTTGCTCTTTTTAAATATGAATTTATTTATTTCAATTGGAAGCTAATTTCTTTACAATACTGTATTGGTTTTGCCATACATTGACATGAATATGCCATGGGTGTACATGTGTTCCTCATCCTGAACCCCCCTCCCACCTCCCTCCCCATACCATCCCTCTGGGTCATCACAGTACACCAGCCCTGAGCACCCTGTCTCATGCATCGAACCTGGACTGGCGATTCATTTCACATATAATAATATACATGTTTCAATGCCATTCTCCTGAATCATCCCACCCTCTCTCTCTTCCACAGAGTCCAAAAGACTATTATATATATATATATGGAATTTAGAAAGATGGTGACAATAACCCTGTATGTGAGACACCAAAAGAGACACAGATGTATGGAACAGTCTCTTTGCTCTTTTTAAATAAAAACTTTTAAAACTACGTCTAAAGTCTTAACTTGAACCACGGTCACATAGTAAAAATAATTTAGAAATATTTTCTGTTAATACTGAAAGTCAGTCCTACCAATTCTAATTGATACTCTTAAACTATTAATAATAAATATATACTCACTATATGAATGGCTTAAAATCACCCTTTAATTCACAGACTTCATACAAAAGTATATCTACACAAAAATAAACTCAAAATGGATTAAAGATCTAAACGTAAGACCAGAAATTATAAAACTCCTAGAGGAGAGCATAGGCAAAACACTCTCCGACATAAATCACAGCAGGATCCTCTATGACACACCTCCCAGAATATTGGAAATAAAAGCAAAAATAAACAAATGGGACCTAATTAAAATTAAAAGCTTCTGCACAACAAAGGCAACTATAAGGAAGGTGAAAAGACAGCCTTCAGAATGGGAGAAAATAATAGCAACTGAAGCAATTGACAAACAACTAATCTCAAAAATATACAAACAAATCCTGCAGCTCAATTCCAGAAAAATAAATGACCCAATAAAAAATGAGCCAAAGAACTAAATAGATATTTCTTCAAAGAAGACATACAGATGGCTAACAAACATGTGAAAAGATGCTCAACATCACTCATTATCAGAAAAATGCAAATCAAAACCACAATGAGGTACCATTTCACGCCAGTCAGGATGGCTGTGATCCAAAAGTCTATGAGCAATAAATGCTGAAGAGGGTGTGGAGAAAAGGGAACCCTCTTACACTGTTGATGGGAATGCAAACTAGTACAGCCACTATGGAGAACAGTGTGGAGATTCCTTAAAAAACTGGAAATAGAACTGCCTTATGACTAGCAATCCCACTGCTGGGCATATACACCTAGGAAACCAGAATTGAAAGAGACTTGTGTACCCCAATGTTCATTGCAGCACTGTTTATAATAGCCAGGACATGGAAACAACCTAGATGTCCATCAGCAGATGAATGGATAAGAAAGCTTGGTACATATACACAATGGAGTATTACTCAGCCATTCAAAAGAATACATTTGAATCAGTTCTAATGAGGTGGATGAAACTGGAGCCTATTATACAGAGTGAAGTAAGCCAGAAAGAAAAACATCAATACAGTATTCTAACTCATATATATGGAATTTAGAAAGATGGTAATGATAACCCTGTAAGTGAGACAGCAAAAGAGACACAGATGTATAGAATAGTCTTTTGGACTCCGTGGGAGAGGGAGAGGGTGGGATGATTTGGGAGAATGGCATTGAGACATGTATAATATCATATATGAAACGAATCGCCAGTCCAGGTTCGATGCATGATACTGGATGCTTGGGGCTGGTGCACTGGGACGACCCAGAGGGATGGTATGGGGAGGGAGGAGGGAGGGGGGGTTCAAGATGGGGAACATGTTTATATCTGTGGCAGATACATATTGATGTATGGCAAAACCAATACAATATTGTAAAGTAATTAACCTCCAATTAAAATAAATGAATTTATACTTTTAAAAAATAAATAAATGTACTGGGACTTGTTTTATTAAAAAATAAAAAGAAAATTCATTGAAGTAGAAATAGATATTGTATATTTAAATGAATACTAATCTCAGCAAAACTAAACAAAAATGTGCACACACAAACCTATAGCTTTAAAATCAAATGTCACAATCACTTGAAATAAAAAGTATCTCAATAACATATTTGCATTAAAACATCTTAAATACTGCAGTTGCAATTGTAAGCCTTCCTTGCCCAAAGATGAAAACCACTTCATGAAGGACAAGAGGTCTCATAATATATTTTGGGGGGTTATTTTCATAAATTTTAAATTGTGCCTTCTAAAAAATTAAGTTTTGGTTATCAAACATTGATAATCAAACTTTGATATCAAAGTTTGATAATCAAACTTACACTGGAAAAAGCAGCTATGCCCCCAAATCTTTCCTTCCAAATATAGAATGTTGTATTTAACAGATGGCATAAAGTATCTATTTACAATAATTCTAAATAATATTGTGTTTGCCTGGTACTTAAATGAGACATTTCACAAAAATAAAACACTAAATTGGATTAGAATCTAATCTCTTTGTGTCATTTTAAGAATAGCTGAGTTAAGGGGAAAATATATTCCTTTTGGAGGTATATGAGTTAATATTGGACAAATTTTAATTTTAATGTTGGTACAAAGCTATTACTCTCAGATTCAGATTGTGAGAAATGAGTCACCAAGTTGCATTTTATTATTTTAAGGGTCGTGCTGAAAGTTAATCTTTCATCCACGTTTTTTTGTTGTTGTTTGTGTGCATAAATGATGTAGTTTAGACTGAGAATCAAGTGTGATGAAATATTGCCAACTTCCAACTGCAGCATATTTCCTTAAAGATTCATGACTTTTGAGACATTGTTAAACATTTACTCCTCATTATGTTTTACTGAAGATCACTGATGGTTTTTTTTAATACCACACACAGATTATTGTTGACCCGAAACAATTTCTAGAAAGTTTTTATGAGTGTCCTTTCTAGGCATTTTTCTCCACAGTCCCTGAGGCAATCATTTTCTTACTTCTATCAGCATAAGGATATGAAGTTTTTATATTTCAAGGTACTTTACATTATGTACTTCTGTATCCTGTTTCTATTATTCAACGCAATGTATTTGAAATCATTTATATCATTCTTTGTATGAGTAGTTCATTTATTTTATTGCTGAATTGTTTGTTTCTCATTATATAAATAATGCGCATATCATTCATCCATTTATTTGTTGTGGGCATTTAGGCTGTTTCTAGAGTTTATCTCAGAGAAGGCAATGGCAACCCACTCTAGTACTCTTGCCTGGAAAATCTCATGGATGGGGGAGCCTGGTGGGCTGCAGTCCATGGGGTCACACAGAGTCAGACACGACTGACGCGACTTAGCAGCAGCAGCAGAGTTTATATATTATGAATTAAGATGTCACAAATATTTTGTATAATACTCTTTGAAGACACAGATTTTTATCACATTTGAAGAATTACATGATTCTAGAGACATCTAGGGCGAGAAGGACGTGGCAACCCACTCCAGTATTCTTGCCTAGAGAATTCTATGGACAAAGGAGCTTGGTGGGCTGCTATCCATGGGGTTGCACAGAGTCGGACACGACTGAAGCGACTTAGCATGCATGCATGCATTGGAGAAGGAAATGGCAACCCACTTCAGTATTCTTGCCTGGAGAATCCCAGGGACAGAGGAACCTAGTGAGCTGCTGTCTACGGGGTCGCACAGAATCGGGCACAATTGAAGTGACTTAACAGCAGCAGCAGAGACAGCTAGGAGCAATAGTGAAAAACACAAGAAGTATTCACTCTTTTATATATATATATATATATATATATATATATATATATATATATATATATAAGATTTTTGGATGTAACCACAGTTATTCCAAAAAGGTAATAAAATATATCATCATCCAGATATTTATGCATCATTGAAAAGATTCAAATAGAAGCTGAATAAATATCTGAAATGTTGGAAGATAATTCCCCTTTTATGGAAGTAGTCTAGTTACCCTTTCTTTATTCTTCCAATTCTAATATTCTAAAATGGTAGGACTATGCTATGGTACATTTAGTAGATTTAATACACTTACTTGGAATTTTGAAACAGGTAATTGCTCTAATGCAAATCATATGTTTTATTGGCAAGTAAAGGGAGACATGAAAATAGTTAAAGAATACAACTGAATGTTAAACATACCAAGAGGAAATTTACACTGCATCACTGAACATAATGATTGCTACATGCAAATTAATGTGCAAAATATTTTACACAGAGAATAACTCTTTACAATGTTCAGGTATCTTTTTCCTATAAGGAAATGGTATGGTTTGTGAATGATAATTGATACTGTCCTTCAGTGAATATGGTAGTCTAATTTTTAGAGATTGACAAAATTTTAACCTTGAAGACTATGTTTTGCAAGTTTCACAGGCCATCTACATATATACAATTCCTCACAGAATTTTAGCATACAACTGATGAAATGCATATAAAGAGATCATTTATCAGTTTTCCGTATTAAGGAAAGAAAAAAAACAATGTCCCTAAATGATCTTATAAATTACATAAATAAAAGCTGAAATCCTTTGAGGGTATGGAATCATGATTAACAAAATCCGGGGTTTTTAATTTTTTCTCACAGCACCAATTTATAAAGGGTGTTATTTAACAAAATGACTTTGGACTATGTGAATGTCCTTTCAAAATGTTCTGATAAAGTGGCTTAGCAGCAGGACTTTTGCCATTGACTCAAACTAAAGCAAAGAACTCTGAAAAGTGCAATTGTTCTGTGAGAGTCCTCCATAGGAAGTAGAAATGAACAATGTGTTGAAATGTAAATTTCCTTCAGATTCTTACAAATCCTGCTCTATAGGGATTTCATTTTTCAAAGCAATCTTCTATATTTACTACTCCACTTGTTAAATTTTAACTCCCTGGGCCAAGATTTGTAAATGATCAGAGAACTGTCACCACAGGGCTAATTCAGGCATCTTCCCGCCCTTGTTACATTCTACCTCTTTCAACCTAATACTAAGAGACTGTATTTGCAAAGTGTTGTGGAAGAGACTGAAAAAATGCCGCTATTAAAATATTTCCGATGATTCGCTATTATAAAAAGTTAAGAACTAGAGCTATTCTTTAGAAAGATAGAAGCCAAGGATGCATTCCTTTGTAGGTCATTATCTTCAGCCTCCACAGCCCAGTGTATTTATAAAGATAAAATAAACTTGCGAAAAAATTTTGTATTTGAGAATAATTTAAAAAGCAAATTCATAAGGATTCTGGTTTGTTCTCCACTGCAGTGATGATGGGGTAATGCAAAAACTGGTACTATGACTTTGAATGCACCTTAGAATTATGTCTTTTGCACATTAGATGCTATGATTTTATTCTCTATCAGATGTATTCATCATATATTATATTTATTTATTGTTCTTTAAATTAGTGGATCTCTAAGGTGTTTCTCAGAAGACAAAGACTAAGGGCTCAATAGAATTATATCAGAAGTTTCTGGTGGATGAGAGGAAGGAGAATTTTATTCCATTCCATCACATTTCCCTTCTATCAACCAGAATAAATCCATTTTGATCTGATTTACATATAGCATTTACACATAAAAGGAAGACTATACAGTGAATAAAAACATATAAACACAGATGCATACCAACTGGGTATGAGTTTGAAATTTATATTCCAACTAGTAGTATATTCTAGTAGAATATATAGTATATAGTAGTATAATCCACAACTGGGTGCCTGGTTATAAACGTAGTTTAGCCTTAGCTTATTAATTACAGAGACATAATTCCTCTGTGTGTGTATGTGTGATGAATATGCTTCTGTTACCAATAACATTATGTGGGAAACCAAGGAGCATTTTGAGAAACAGACATATTCTGACTTATGGTATAAAGTATCATTTTTGCAACTTTCCTATTTATAGAATACTATCAGATGTAGAAGCATGGAAAACCATTGCCAATCTGCATCAACAATGCAGGCAGGAGATGACAGTCCCTTGAAGAGTTTAACAGTATGGGGGGTGATAAACAGTAATAAGACTATGCATAAATTTTGAAGAAAAAATGGGTTTCTAAGAGATTAGATATGGCATGTGGCAGCATTTCAGATCCAGAGAGGTAAAATTGTGTGTCACGCATACCAAGTATAGAGCAAATAGGGCTTGTAGTTATGATAGAAGAGAGTTGCAAGGGTAAGTACCAGTCAATTCAAGAAGTCTTAGTGGATGATGGTAACATTAACTGAGAGTGTGAAAACTGTAAAAATAATTTTAAAGAGGGAAACTTATTTACTTGTAATTAAATCTTTACCAAAAATTTTAGTTGATAAGTCTAAAAAAGTTTTCATCAAGTAGCTATTGTTTTTTGAAAGAAAAACAAAAACATTAAACTTAGTGGCTTAAAAATATTTTTAAAATTACTATCATAGGATCATAGATTCTGTGTTTGATGTCAGGCTATCCTGCCTATACTCAGCTGATCTCAGCTGTATTGTATCTAAGGGATGCTTGGTGGTGCCGTTTGAAACCAGTAGTTTCCTTACAGTATGGGATTGGCCCAAAGTAAAAAAGCAGCAAGTCTGACCAAGAAAATAACAAGTAAAGAAAGAATAAAAGCTAAAGTCAGAATGCAAAGCAATATGCATTTTATTGCATACTTATGTATATGCCAGACCTAAGTAATTGAAATATGTGAAACTCTTTTTAATAAAAATAGTATTACTTAAAATTTATGTGTGTGTATATATATGTGTGTGTATATATATATGTATATATATATATGTATATATATGGGTATATATATACAAGAGTTGCTCTTTTCTTTAATATATAACTTTTGGAAAATAAATAAAAATTACATTATTTGAAATTCCCAGAAGACTTCAGAAGGATTTATGTTTTATTTTTAATTCTATTTCATGCCATATTTAATTAAAATTTTTTTTCATCTTTCTTTCTTTAATAATTTATGCATTCTCAAAACACACAGACATATACATACATTCTGTAGCCGTCTCAAGATTTTTATGTCCTTTGATAGATCTTATTTGACTTCAAAAAATAGTACAAAACATTATCAGAATAAAAACAGCTTTGTAAATATACTGTGAATTTGTGACCATTTCTTAAAAGAATAATTTTCATTATTTGTTAGTAGGAAAATGCATTTCCAGAATTTTCCTCTTCAGCACATCCTTTTCATTAATATCCTTCCCCCAAAAAGTGACTTCAAACAATTGTTTACCAAATGATTCATGAGGAATTTTTTCTGGTTTTACTTAGATATAATTTAGTGTATAACATAATGATTTGATATATGTGTATGTTGGAAATTGATTGCTGCAGTGTTAATATCCATCACCTCACATACTTAAAATTATTGTTTCTTGTGGTGAGAACTTTTAAGGTCCACTCTGTTGGCAACTTTCAAACATACAGTGCAGTGTTGCTAACTCTAGTTTACCATTTTGTTGTTAAGTTCCTAAGTCATGTCTGACTCTTCGCAGTCCCATAGACTGCAGCACGCCGGGCTTCCTGGTCCTTCACCATCTCCTGGAGTTCATCATACTATACACTACATAGGGCTTCTGAGGTGGCACTAGTGGTAACGATCCCCCCTACCAATGCAAGAGACGTAAGAGACACAAGTTCAATCCCTGGGTTGGGATTGAACCTCCAGGTCCCCTGGAGGAGGGCACAGCAACCCACTCGAGTATTCTTGCCTGGAGAATCCCATGGATAGAGCAGCCTGGTGGCCTGCAGTCCATGGAGTTGCAAAGAGTCGGAATGAAGCAATGACTGAAGTTACTTAGCAGACACATACATTATATACATAGTTCACCATACTATACATTATATTTTCAGAATGTATTGATCCTGTAGCTGGGAATCTGCTCACCTTTATCCATTTACCCCATCCCCTGTCTCTCACTTCTGGTGATCACCAAACTGACTGGTCTGTTCCCTTTATTATGTTTTTTTTTTTTCCAGATTCCACATATAAATGTGATCATGCAGTATAAGTCTTTGTCTGATTTATTTTACTTAGCGTGATGCCCTATCTTTTCCTGTGACTCTTGACAATTTAATTATAATGTATCTTGGTGTAGCCCCTTTGGTTTAACCTAGTTGGAGTCTTTGGAGCTTCATGAATCTCAGTGTCCATTTCTCTCCCTAGATTTGGGAAGTTTTCAGCTATTATTGCTTTAAATATACTTTCTGTCTATCTCTTTATCTCTTTCCCTTTTGAGATTCCCAAGCTTTATATGTTGTTTCCTTTATTTGTGTCCCATAAGTTCAGTAAACTTCACATTTTTCTTTTTTCTTTTCTTGTTCTTTTGTTTGTTTGTTTACTTCTCTAACTTAATTTCAAATGACTTATTTTTGAGTTCACTGGTTTTTCTTCTTGGTTGAGTTGCTCTCTGTCGACTTCTTCAGTTTAATTATTGACTTCTTTAACTCTAGGGTTTCTTTTTTAATGGTTTCTGTTTCTTTATTTAACTTCTCATTTTTGACAATGCATTGTTTTCTTAATTTTGTTTGTTTGTCCGTGTTTAGCTTACAGCTTATTTAAGAGGATTATTCTAAATTCTTTGTCTCTGACAAAGAAGTTCATAAATCTTCATTTTTTTAGAGTCAGTTATTGGAACTTATTTTTCTTCTGTGGTGTCATATTTACCCAATCTTTCATGACTCATGATTCCTTGCCTTGGTATGTATGCATTTGGGTAAGCAGTCTCCTTTTCCAAACTTTACAGTTTGCTTTCAACAGAGACAGTCCTTGACCAGTCAATTCAGTTTGCAGTTTTGGATGAGTCTGCTGATAGCATCTTTGGGCAGGTACAGCTTGCTATTGGGGTCTCTATTTGGTGACATCACAGCCTGAACTATGAGTTTGGGTGCAGGCTCCTGGCTAACAGCTCTTGGATAGGACTGCTGGCTGGGTTTCCTGCTGAAGAGTAGCTATGATAGTCTCTGTAGATGTGTGGATTCTCTACTCAAGCTTCCTAGTTGGATGAGACTAGATGCTACCCTCAGTAGTTGAACAAGGCTGTGAATTTGCTTTCCTACCTGAGTGGGGCTATAGAAGAGGCTCCATGACTATTACTTCTGAATATCTTGGGATCCAAATCAGGCAGAATTTCCATGAAGCTCTTCTGCCAGCCATGCCCAATGTAGATGGATAGAATTTTCCACTTGGGTGTGCCATTGTTGGGAGAGATATAGAAAAAAAATTCACAGCTTTCTAGATGCTGTGGTTAGGCCTTCTTGACAGACAGGGCTGGAAGCTATGTTTAGCCTTAGATGGGCCTTTGAATTTGATTGTAATCATGGGCTAGGTAATTAGGCATCATAGCTTGCAGGGCTTGTTGGATGTGGACCCAAATCAGGCATATCTGCCCACTGAACTCCTCGGCCAGCTAGGACCATCAGCTGGGCTCTGCAGAGGAGCAGAACTGCTAACAGGGCTCTCTGCTTGGGCACTGCAGCAAGCCTCCCACATGCTCTAGTTAGGTTTCCTGGTTGAATGATACTAAAAGCAATACTCAAGACAAGGCTGGGCCACAAACCTTGCCTGACTGGGTGGAACAGGTTCTAAATTGGTTTGCCTGATTGGCTGGGGACCCAAAACAAGCAGAGCTGCTCTGACACTGCCTAAATGGGACTGGAGGATGAAACATGGTGCTTCCAGTTGCTCCAGCAAGTTTCCAAGCCAGACTGTACTGAGGGCTATACATCACCCAGTGGACTGGACTTTGAATTTGCTCCTCTGTCCTGTTGGGGCTGCAGAACTGGCTCCAAGGCTGGTTTGGCTTGTTGGTTGAGGCTTGAGTCAGGCAAATCTTCTCATTGGTCTCTCTGGCCAGACAGGGCCACCATCTTGGCTCTGCACATTGATAGATCCACTGGTTGGGCTCTCTGCTCTGGTGCCACTTTAACCATGGTGTTGGATAAGCTAGGCCACTTCTCAGGTCCTTTGGTTAGGCTGCCTGATTGGATAAAACTTAAGACTATATTCAGCAGTAGGAAGGACTGCAAATTTGCTATCTTGCCCATGCAAGGTGATAGGAAAGGCTCTAGGGCATCTATGGTTCTTTGGTTGCGGGCGCAAATCAAGCATAACTGTATCTCGAGATGCTTGGCCAGATTGATTCATCAGCTCAGCTCTACAATCCTTTAGAGTACTGCCTGGGATGTCCACTCTGGAGCAACTGAACAGAGAAAGGCAACCTGCTGAGGTCCACATGCTGGTCCAAGCTTCCTTCTCCTTCCCCATCCCAATCTGATCTCCAGTGGTCAAGTCCCTCAAATCCACCCTCTATTCCCATAGGGCAAGACCTGAGTGGGCCTCCTAGGAAGTGGCCCACAGTGCTGGAATGCTGAACATCAACCTTGGGTTCTCTATTTCCTACTGGAGAAACCCTTGGTTGACACTGTGCCTGTCTCTTGTGCTTCTAATGCCATTCTTCTTGCCTATCTCAGTCTCTGGATCAAGGGGGTGCCTCAGCTTCACTCCTGTGTTCCAGGATTTTCATATTGATGTTTTGGCTATGGATACTTGCTAGCCGATCTTTTGGTGAAGGGAACTAAAAGTCAGAAACAACCTACTTTGCCATCTTGATCTTGTCACACCAGTGCTAACAGGTTTGCATTTAGAATGGACTCGGCAGGACAATTCATCTGTTTGTTTTTTTTTTTTTTTCATTGAACAGTTGATTTTCAATATTGTATAAGTTTTAGCTATGGAGTGTAGTGACTCGTTTGAAAAGCCCCTGATGCTGGGAAAGATTGAGGGCAGGAGGATAAGGGGACAACAAAGGATGAGATGGTTGGATGGCATCACCGACTCAATGGACATGAGTTTGGGTAAACTCCAGGTGTTGGTGATGGACAAGGATGCCTGGCGTGCTGCAGCTCATGGGATCACAAAGAGCTGGACACAGCTGAGGGACTGAACTAAACTGTAGTGACTCAGTATTTTTGTATATTATACTTCATTTTAAGTTATTACAGGATAATGGCTATAATTCCTTGTGTTATTCAGCATATCCTTGTCACATACTATTTTATACATTGTAATTTATATATGTTAATCCCATACCCCGAATTTATCCCTCCTTCCTTCCCTCTCCTCTCTGGTAACCACATGTTTTCTCTAACTATATTTGTGAGTCTTTTTGTTTTACATATATATCCATTACATATATATATATATTAACATATATATATATAGAGAGAGAGAAAGAGAGAGAATTCAGATTCCACATACAAGTGATATCATACAACTTTGCCTTCTTCTGACTTATTTCATTAAGCATAATATTTTTTAGGTCCACCCATCCACATTGCTGCAAATGGTAGACCTTTCTTCTTTCTCTGGCTGAGTGATATTCTGGTGTGTGTAACATCTTAATACAATTATCTGTGGATAGGCACTTGGATTGCTTCCATGTCTTGGCTATTGCAAATATCCTTAAGCATGGATAGTGCCCTCATATTTTCTGGGTGTTTACCCAGAAGTGGAATTGCTGGATCCAGCTGGCACTAGTGGTGAAGAAACCATCTGCCAAGGCCGGAGATATAAGAGACGGAATTTCAATCCCTGGGTCGGGAAGATCCTCTGGAGGAGGGCATGACAACCCACTCCAGTATTTTTGCCTGGAGAATCCCATGGATAGAGGAGGCTGGAAGGCTATAGTCCATAGGATTTCACAGAATTGGACACAACTGAAGCAACATAGCACACACGCATAATAATTATGTTTTCAGGTTGGTTTTTTGTTTTTTGTTTTTTTTTTTGAGGAATCTCGATACAGTTTTCCACAGTGGCTGCACCAATTTATATTCCCACTGACAGTGTACAAGGGTTCCCTTTTCTATACATCCTCTTCAACATTTGTTATTTGGCCACATTTTGATGGTGGCCATTCTGACAGGTGTGAGGCGCTATCTCATTGTTGATACAAGTAAATGGAAAGATATCTGATGCTTTCGGATTAGAAGAATTAATATAGCTAAAACAGCCATATTGCCCAAAGCAATCTACAGATGTAATGCAAATCCTTACTTTAAAAAAAAAAAAGCAATGGCATTTTCCACAGAATTAGAGCAAATAATCCAAAAATAAGCCACAAAAGACCCCAAATTGCCAAAACAACCTTAAGAAAAAAAAATAAGACTATCCTATAGCTTTTTGTATAAAGATATACAGATGACTAACAGGCATAAGAAAGGATGTTCAACATCACTAATTATGATAGAAATTTCAATTAGAGATCATTTGGTTTTGACACTCTGCTCCCACAGCTACGGGGGGGGGGTAGGTTGTTGTTGTTGTTGTTTTTGTTGTTGTTGTTGTTCAGTCACCCAGCCATGTCTGACTCTTCACAACCCCATGGACTGCAGCTTGCCAGGCCTCCCTGTCCCTCACTATCTCCTGGAGTTTGCTCAAGTTCATGATCATTGCATCAGTGATGCTGTCCAGCCATCTCATCCTCTGATGCCCTCTTCTCTTTCTGCCTGCAGTCTTCCACAGCATCAGAGACTTTTCCAATGAGTTATCCATCCACATCAGATGACCAAAATACTGGAGCTTCAGCTTCAGCATCACTCCTTCCAGTTAATCTCCCTTAAGAGTGACTGGTTTTATCTCCTTGCTGTCCAAGGGAATTTCAGGAGTCTTCTTGGCACCACAGTTCAAAGGCATCAATTCTTTGGCATTCTGCCTTCTTTATGGTCCAGCTCTCACAACTAAACATGACCACTGGGAAGACCATAGCCTTGACTATGGATTTTTGTCAGCAGAGTAATGTCTCTTCTTTTCAACACATTGTCTAGTTTTGTCATTGCTTTCCTGCCAAGAATCAATCCTCTTTTTATTTCATGGCTGCAGTCACCATCTGCAGTGATTTGGGAGCCCAAGAAGAGGAATACTGTCACAACTTCCACCCTTTACCTTTCTATTTGCCATGCAGTAATGGGGCTGGATGCCATTATTATTTTTTTATTTTTTTTAATATTTGGTCATAAGCAGGATCTTTCACTCTCCTCCTTCACCCTCATCAAAATGTTCTTTAGTTCCTCTTCGCTTTCTGCCATTAGAGTAGTATCATCCACATATCTGAGGTTGTTGATGTTTCTCCCACCTATCCTGATTCCAGATTGCAACTCATTCAGGCAGATATTTCTTATGATGTGCTCAGTGTATAGATTAAACAAACAGGGTGACAGCAGACAGCCCTGACATACTCTTTTCTAGATCTTGAACCAATCAGTTGTTCCATACAGGGTTCTAACTATAGCTTCTTGACCTGCATACAAGTTTCTCAGGAAACAGGTAAGATGGTCTGATGTTCCCATCTCTCTAGGAGCTTTCCACAGTTTGTCATGATCAAACAGTCAAAGACTTTAGTGTAGTTGATGAAACAGACGTAGATTTTTTTTTTCTGAAATTCTCTTGCTTTCTCTATAATCCAATGGATGTTGGCAATTTGATATCTAGTTCCTCTTCCTTTTCTAAACCTAGCTTGGACATCTGGAAGTTTTTGGTTCCCATAATGCTGAAGCCTAGCATGCAAGTTTTTAAGCATGACCTTATTAGCATGGGAAATGAGTGCAATTGTCCAATGGTTAGCATATTCTTTGGTACTTCCCTTCTTGGGGATTGGGATGAGGATTGATATTTTCCAGTCCTATGGCCACTGCTGGGTCTTCCAGATTTGCTGACATAATGAATACAAAACCTTGATGGCATCATCTTTTAGGGATTTGAATAGTTCTGCTGGAATTCCATCGCATCCACTAGCTTTATTAACAGCGGTGCTTCTTAAGTTCCACTTGACTTTGCACTTTGAGATGTCTGGCTCTGGGTGACACCATCATAGAAATCTGGCTCATTAAGATCTATTTTATACAGTTCTTACCTATTTTCTTTCTATCTCTTCTTGATCTCTCCAGCGTCTCCTAGGCCTCTACCATTTTTATTCTTTACTGTGCCCATCTTTGGGCAGAATGCACCAATGATGTTTCTCGTTTTCCTGAAGAGATGGGGGTAGGTAACTATGCTATTCAAAGTTGGCTGGCTATTTTGAGGGAAGCTTTGGCTCTCCTCCACATGTTGACTCATCCTCAACAAGGTAGCCCAAGCATCTGTGGGCAAGGATGGCAGAGGCAACATTATCATGGGAGAGGCAAGTTGACCATGACAGAAAGAGCTACTTCAAGCAGAAAAACAAAACATCTTGAGGCCTAGACTCAGAAATATCACAGCATCATTTCATAGCATTCTATTGGCCAAACTAAATTCCAAGTTCATTCCAGAATTAGAGTGTGTAGGGACTTCAAAGTTGTCAGACAAGGGATGTGGAAACAGAGAGACTATTGATTAGAACCATCAAAGCACACACTCTAACAGAATATTCATAATGCACATCAAATTTTCCATTAGTTTTTTGCTTTAAACAAGTAAAAAAACTATTATATATTTTACCTTGTATAATTAAGTAATATTTTAGAAACTATTATATTACTAGAAGCATGCACTACAGAATCAGACATAGCTGGTTTTGAATCTCTACTTGGATTTACTTGGACATAGTAACTTATCTTTGAAACCATTAATTTTGTATCAATTATGGAGAATGATGCAAATATGCCATGGCTTTATGCATATTAGGGATGATGCTTATTAGTATTTGAACATTATTACATACTCAGAAGCTTGAAGTTATGTCTTAAGGTTACATCAATTCCTTATGGTGGGATGGCAATGTTAGCATGTATGGATATGTACAAAAGTAAGGAAATCAAAGCTGCATCATGTCATAGATGTCTGTCAGACTTTTAATTTGTAAGACTACAATTGGTATAAACTTGATTTAGCTCTGATAAAATTTTTTGTCCATATGCTTTTCAGACAGTATTCCTTCAATTTATTAGAAGACCCCAAATAGAATATTATTATTTGATATTTTAAAGTGATTTATTGAAATTTTATGTGGTGTAATATTCATATAATTATAATATTCATCAGTATTATTATAGAGAGGATTTTTATTCTGTTATGCATTGATACTTCTACTATAGCTTCATTATCTTCCTTACCTTTCTCAGGTAAATTTTAAGGTGAGAATTAGAAAGGAAAAGTAGAGGTATTGAAATCATATTTTAATCAATGAAGCAATGCTTAATTTAGAATAATCTAGAAAGAAAATACTCAAAAAATTATATGAAGCACATATTATCTCTCCTAAACAGTGATGCCATAAAAAAAAAATTGACTTTGACTTTGCAGCTTGGCAACAAGCACAGGATAGAAGGCAGTGGGTAGGTTTGGAGAAAACTGGAAACACAGTGTGATAAATGTTTCTGGAGTTTCAGGAAAAAGTGACAATTTTAAAATAATACTACATATTTGTAAGACCCTTCCACATGTTCCTTGAAAGTCCCTAGCCATAAACTAGCTTTTCAAATCTTCTGTCCTTGTGTCTCTTGCATTTCTGGAATGATTTATTTTAAAATTCACTTATTTTAAAACAGGTTGAAACAAAGAAATTTTAATTTGCTTCAAAACTGATGGTAATTTTTACTTTCCTAAATGTCCTTGTTAATGTTAGTCTGTTCCTTTCATATTTAAAATTGAAGTCTGGCCAATCAGCTACCAGTTCTGTGATCTCAACTTTCAGTGCTATGGAATATTTCCCTTACAATATTATCTCTTTAGTAAAGCTACTCAATGTTGGGTCATTTTTCTTAATGAAATTTTCATTTGGACTAACTTCCAAATTTGGGTATGACCACATGGTTTTTTTCTGGTCTTATTCCAAGACCTTGGCAAACAATAAAAGAACCCTTCCAGATGGAGTGGGGGGATTGAGTCACTCTATAACTATTTTCTTCCCAAAGGTAGTAGGTTGCTCTTGCCTGTAGCCTGCCAAGGTAGTAGATTTCAAAGTCTAACATGCTGCTTTGGTGAAAGAATTCCAAAGGAAATGCTCCAAACATTACCAGTAAGTTTATGCATATTTCTTCAAATTAAGTCTTATTATTGGGTTTGCTCCAGAATCTCTCTGTCTTATACGTGGTATGATGACTTTGTACCGTTATCGCTTAGCTAAGATTGGACTACATTTCTCATAAGTTCCCATTTTTGCATAGTTCTAGGTTAACATGGGCCACAAAGATATTTGCATGAAATTTAAGAGAAGTAGGTGAAGTAGCAACAGTTACATTTTCAAGATTGATGTTGGATGCCAGGCAGAGCTGTGACTTGCACACATTGTCACGGAACAGCAGACTTGTCTTGCAGGCTTGGGGAAGCTGCTGGCCCCTCAACTCTGTGGATCTCCTGCTTCAGCTGCATTGAGTCCTAAGCCAGAAACATGAGGAGCTCCACAGTAAAGGGTGCCAGCTCCTTCTGCTGGTCCTCGCATAGTCAAGGTTGGAGGCAGAGGGACAATGATATAGATTCCATTGTGTTCTCATGGGCTCATCATACTCTTCTTCACATCCAAATTTTCATTTCATCTAATGACTTCCACTGACCTGTAGAGACACTAGGCCCAGCATCAGGCCCAGATGTTAAAGTCTTCAATAGAGCGTTTCTTTATTTTAACGGCTTTCACAGTCACCTGAAGGGTAATCACTTCTTACATTAAGTCTCTTCTGTATCACTCTTTTTTTTTTATTATTTTACTTTACAATTCTGTATTGGTTTTGCCATACATTGACATGAATCCACCATGGGTGTACATGCGTTCCCAAACATCATCCCGCTTCCTTGCTCAACCTCTGACTTCCACAGGAAAGCGTATACCACAGACTGAGTGAAGACTAGGATTCAGCTTTTTGAGTTTGTATTTGAAGCTCAGCCTCTTCCTGATCCTGACCAGAGACTAGTTCTTCAGCCTCTCTGAACCCCAATTTTTGCATTGAGAAGGTAGGGATGACCATATTACAGCCACAGAGCCTGTTGTATCAGTTAATGTTTAAGTATTTAAAATGTAACCAGCAAAAGTTATAACTGTTACTTTTCATCAAATTATAATGTTTGAGAAAGGGGAAAAATGAACTCATCCTTGCTGCTTTCATTTAATTTGTTGACATTTTCCTAGTGTTGCTACTGCTACTGCTAAGTCGCTTTAGTCGTGTCCAACTCTGTGCAACCCCATAGACGGCAGCCCACCAGGCTCTGTCATCCCTGGGATTCTCCAGGCAAGAACACTGGAGTGGGTTGCCGTTTCCTTCTCCAATGCATGAAAGTGAAAAGTGAAAGTGAAGTCGCTCAGTTGCATCCAACTCTTAGTGACCCCATGGACTGTAGCCTACCAGGCTCCTCCATCCATGGGATTTTCCGGGCAAGAGTACTGGAGTGGATTGCCATTGCCTTCCTAGTGCTGGTATAATATAAATGTGTCAAAATCCTCATTTCCAAGTCCAATGAATATTGTCCCCTGTAATTTTATATTCAGTTATTTATTTTTAGTAGCATTTGGGGGAGAGAGAGAACCAGTTGAGCTAAGTTGTTTATCTATCCCCAAATAAGAAAACCTGCTCTTTCTCTGGCACTAAGAGCTACTTCACTTTCACTTTTCACTTTCATGCATTGGAGAAGGAAATGACCCGACTGAAGCAACGTAGCAGCAGCAGCAGCAAGGGCATTGTGTAGCACACAGTAGGCACTCAACACTTTTTAAAATAAAGATTATAATATTTAAAATTTTGCAATTATATTTTTTATTTTATATTTATGAAAAATTGTGGAACTAGTAAAAGAAATCCTTGTTTAAAAAAAGTTTAATAATCATTACTCATTGTCCTAAGTGACAAAAAAAGTACAGTCTTTGTTTGTGTCTATGTCTATATAGAGTGGTATATCAATTTGTCTGTGCCTTAGGAATGGCTTGAGTGCACTTCAGATTCTGTAGCGCAGATACGAAAAGCACAAGGCTTATTGAATATTGCTTCTGAAACCAAGCAGGAAAATTATATTTTTATTTCTAGCCTGAAGATATCTCTAGAAGCTCAGTTTACTAAATTAAACATACATTTCCAAAAGCTACCTGGAAAGGTAGTCACAAGCCATTCCAAGTCGACTGGTCAGCTGGACAAGACTTCAGTTCTTTTTGAGTCAGAAAAGTGCATTTAATTTCAGATATTTATTAATATTGAACAGTAACATCTAATATAAAATATTGCCTATTTTAACTGTATATAAAGCATGTTTCTTACCAGTTTGTTGAGGAACCTTTATCAATTATTTCTAGGAACAGTTTTCCTCATGTAAGACAGCAATAATGCTATAGCTGACAGATTAATTACCACTGAGGATGGGTCAATGGGTGGTTAAGGGTCAGTCATAACGAATCTGCCTGCCAGTGTAGTAGACACAAGAGACATGGGTTCCATCTCTGATTGGAACGATCCCCTGAAGGAGGAAATGACTAGCCACTCTAATATTCCTGCCTTGAAAATTCCCTGGACAGAGGAACTTGGCAAGCCACAGTTCATGAGGTCACAAAGAGTCGGACAGAACTGAGCAAGCCTGCACACACACATGGGTCAATGACTTAACACAGCACTCTGTGGAAGAGGAAAGTAAGGCTTAGTGGTTAAATGATTAGATTACTCAGTTAGTCTAATACAGCAGTCCCCAACCTTTTGGCACCAGGGACCAGTTTCATGGCAGACAATTTTTCCATGGACCAGGGTGGTGGGGTAGGGGTGGTTTTATGATCATTAAAGCACATTATATTCATTAAGCTGCCACTGATTTGACAGGTGGCAGAGCTCAGGTAGTGATGCAAGGCTTGGGGGGTGACTGTAAATTCAGATGAAGCTTTGCTCACTGGCCTGCACTGATCTCCTGCTGTGCAGCCCTGTTCCTAACAGGCCATGGACTGGTAGCAGTTGGTGGCCCAGGAATTGGGGACCCCTACTCTAATGATTACACCCTAGCATCATTCTTTCCCTTCTCCAACTGAAAACACAAAGGATTTCTATGTGTGTGTATATTAGTTGCTCAGTTGTGTCCAACTGTTTGCAACTCTGTGGACTGTAGCCCATGGCTGCTCCTCTGTCCATGGGATTTCCCAGCTAGAACACTAGGGTAGGTAACCGTTCCCTTCTCCAGTGGATCTTCCAGACCCAGGGATCCAACCCAGGTCTCCTGCTTTGCAGACAGATTCTTTATCATCTGAGCCACTTTTACTTTGAGCCAAATTAATCTGTCCTATTTGTGCTGTGATTTAGGTATAATTAATTAAACGGTAGCTCTGATCACAGGTGAAATCCTAGTGACTTAAACCAAGTTTCCATTGATCATAATGTTTTATTCTGATCTGGGTGTATTTCCTGATTTAAGCCAAAGAGATTGGAGTTGACTGACATGGCTATGCTCTATAGTTGGTAACTGTTGCAGCATACTTGCTGTTTTATTTTTACTTAATTATTTATTTATTTAATGAGGAAGGAAACCTGAGGATAGAGTTCTCTTACCTGGCAAAGCAGAATGGAAGAATCACCTCTACACAAAGCTGCCACTGTAATGACACTACTGGCCTCCAAATCCCTTAGTCAGGAGCCAGCCTTCCTTTGTATTCATAGGAGATTCAAAGTTTCCTTTCTTAATTTTTGTTTGAAATGTATTGTGCCTTTTTTTGTCTTGTTTTACAATTTTGTCAGAATAATGGCCCCATAAAGATAGCTGGTCCCAATTTCTGGTACCTATAAATACATCACAAGGAAAAAGAGCTTTGAAAATATGATTAAATCAAGGATCCTGAGATGGAAAGGTTATTTTAGATTATCCAGGCAGGTCCTAAATGCAATCACAATGTCCTATGACAGGCAGAAGAAATTTGCTAGAAGAGAAAGTAAAGTGAAAAACAGAGAAAAGAGATGAAAATGATGCACCCAGAAGCCAGAATGCATGCAGCCAACAGAACCTGGAGGATGCAGGGGTTGGATGGTCCCATAGGGCCTTTGGAGAGAACGTGGACACCTGCAGACACCTTGATTGTGGCCTAGTGATACTGTCTTTAGATGTCTGTCCTTCAGAAATCTGAGACACTAGATTTCTGTTTGTTTCAAAATGTCTGCTAATTTGTTTGGCTGGAACAAGAGTACAATACAAATAAATTATTTCTAATTAATACAGAGTCAAGAATCAAACACAGGTCTGTCTAACACCAAGGACTGTGCTCCAAAATTCATCAGTCGAAAGATACAGAATACAGACAACAGGGCCGAATAGTGTTTAAAAGTTTCTTTTTTTCCTTCCTTTCTTTTTCTCTTCCTTTCTTCCTTCCTTCCTCTTTCTGTCTCTATCATCATCATATTCATCTCTATTTATATATCATGATCTATCTGTACATTTGTATACATATAATAAACAAAGTGGAAGTTGCTGTGTCGTATCTGCCTCTCAGCAACCCCATGGAGCCTTCCAGACTCCTCTGTGCATGGCATTCTCCAGGCAAGAATACTGGAGTGGGTAGCCATTTCATTCTCCAGGGCATCTTCCTAACCCAGGGACTGAATCCAGTTCTCCCACATTGCAGGATAATTATATATATATATATATATATATATATAATGACTAGATGGAACTTATATTTTGTATGTATTATAATGTCTATATAATATATAATTTTAAGAAACATCTTTGTTTCTGATAAAGAGTTCCTAGTTATTCTTTTTCTTTTTTTTTGAGAAGAAATATTTCAGGGAAAGAAGTTTTCTGCCTTGGCCTCATGCTAATTTAGTTTGTCTGTAAGCTACTTTGATGTCCCACTGTTGTTCCTTTAGGTTTTAAATCTTCTGTTTTATTCCATCCCATCTTTGTTTCTCAGTGTTCAAATTATAGTTTTGACTTGCATCAAAATGTGCAGCTCTCCAAATCCCTAAGAGATCAAAAGAGTTCTGTTTGTTTACATCTCACTGTTGTCTCTCCCATACGTCATTCTTGACACTTCTGAATGTACTCGAAGCACACTTCAAATTCTGCAGCAAAAATATGAATTTGAATACATTTATATGGAAAAGAGAAGCAAAATTCAACGTGCTTAATTTCATTAAAATACATGCATTAAAAACTGATTTGGGGTGAATTTTCATTAGTGCTTTTTTATCACCTACTAGTTATATTTTTATAACAAAGTTTGAATGGAGAGCTAACATACTGACTTCAAACAGTAAATTTTGGGTTAACTCTTTTTCTTAAAGATCATATAAAAATACAGTGAAAACATGGTAAGATCCTTCTTATTTGTTTGGGGGAAAATAAAATACCAAATTGTTTCACAAAATGAAATTCTTGTGGTTACAATAAGCTGCATATTTTATGTTTCTATTATTATATTTTAAAGAACTTTAAATGTGGTGTGTTTTTTCATTATTAATGACAATTTTAAATTTTGGAAATGATTTCTAAGAGGTGGCATGTAATCATTTCTGCCACACTGTCCATTTTCAGATTCCTGTTTCTTGAAAATGACAAACATTTCCTCTTCAGAACCCTTGCGCTTGCTGTTTTCTTTATCCAAACCATCTCCCCCAAACTTTCGCCTCACTCACTTCTTCATTTATAAAAATGAAAATGAATTTTTTACCACAAAGCTTCTCTCTGAACAGACAATATTCTTTATTAAGCTCTAGCTCCTTATCTGTGTTTTATGTACTTTTCCACTTAGCAACTAACATATAATATATTTTTATGTTTTTACAGCTTATCTTCTTACCCTTCTGCACCCATCTTCCCTACTGGCCCGAACCACGCACACTACCCTTTGGGCAAAGTGAACTTAAAGTCTAACTGAGACAAATGAGGGGCTCAATTATTTTTGTTCAGTCAAAAACGTAATGGCTATTTTTTAAAAATGTGATTCTATTTAAAGATTTTAACATGAATATGTGTTTAAAGATGAAGATAACAAATGTATTCATACCCATCATATTATTAGATTTTCTTATCAGTATTATAGATGGTGTTAGGCTGTTGGTGTCCTGCCAGTGGCATTTACCTCCTCCAGCTTCCTCAGTGTAAGGCATCAATGTTAAGTTTATGTTTGTCCTTCTGTGTGTGTGTTATGAGTTTAATACATATTTCTGCACTCATGCAATGAGTAGACCCCTCTTGCATACATGTTATAGAGAGACACAGGTAGCCTATGTGTTTGTTTTCTTCCTCATAATTGCATTCTCCCTTAAAGATTTTTAGATTTTATCAGATTATTTTTGAAAATGGTTGTACTCGTTCATAGCACTATCAGTTTCTTTTGTTCCTCGTCTTATAATTGGATTTTAATATTGCCTGTATGAGTTGTAAAATGGCAGTTTTTGCTTCTTAAGTTTACATTTCTCTGATTACTAAGTGAGGTGACTCATGTTATTATTTAACTTATATTACATTTTTTGCAAGATATAATTCTAAACAGCTATATGCTGATCTTTTTTTAAAATTGAAGTATAGTTGAGCTATGAGGGCTTCCCTCATAGCTCAGTTGGTAAAGAATCTTCCTGCAGTACAGGAGACCCAGGTTCGATTCCTGGGTCGGCAAGATCCCCTAAAGAAGGAAATGGCAACCCACTCCAGTATTCTTGCCTGGAAAATCCCATGGACAGAGAAGCCTGGTGGGCTACAGTCCATGGGGTCGCAAGAGTCAGACATGACTTAGCAACTAAACCACCATCATAGTTGATTTACAGTTTTTTGTTAGCTTCAGATGTATAGCAAAGTATATCAGTTATGCACACACAAACACACACACACAAACATATATTTGTATTCTCTTTCTCTGTTGTAAGTTATTAAAAGATAGTGAATACAGGTCCCTGTGTTATGTAGTAGGTCTTTTGTTGTTTATTTTGTATATAGTGGTGTATATCTGTTAGGCCCAAACTCAGTTTATCTCTCTCCCCTGTTCCTCTTTGATAACAATGTCTATTTTCTGTTTCTATGTCTATGGGTCTATTTCTGTATTTTATTCCTTTATTTTTAAATAAGTTTATGTGTATCATTTTTAGATTCCACATTTAAGTGATATATGATATTTGACTCTGACTTACTTCACTTAGTGTGATAATCTCTAGGTCCATCCATGTTGCTGACAATTGTTATTTCATTTTTTTATAACTGAGTAAAATTCCATTTTGTGCATGTATCTTCATTTGTATGTTTGTATCATGTTCTTGTCCATTCATCTTTCAATGGACATTTAAGTTCCTTCCATGTCTTGGCTATTGTAAATAGTACTGCTGTAAACATTGGACTAAATGTATCTTTTTGAATTATAGGTTTCTCCAAATATTTGCCCAGGAGTGAGACCATATGGTGACAGTATTTTTAGTTTTTTAAGGAACCTCCATACCATAGTGTCTAGTAATTGTAACAATTTGCATTCCCACCAGCAGGGTAGGAGAGTTCTTTTTCTCCACATCCTCCCCAGCATGCTATTTGTAGAGTTTCTGATGATAGTCATTCTGATTAGAGTGAGGTGAAAACTCATTTTAGATTTGATTTTGATCTGTATGTCTTCTTTGAAAAAATGTATATTTAGGTCTACTGCCCATTTTTTGATTGGGTTGTTTGCTTTTCTGATATTAAATTTTATGAACTATTATACATTTTGAATATTAATCCATTGTCAGTTACATCATTTACAAATATTTTCTCCCATTCCATAGGTTGTCTTTTTGTTGTGTTATGGTTTCATTTGCTGTATAAAAGCTTTTAAATCTGATTAAATTCAATTTGTTTATTTTTGCTTCCAGTACTCATGAAATAGGTGCAAAAAAATACTGTTGCAATTTATGTCAAAGACTGTTCTGTGTTTTTTTCTGGGAGTTTTATAGTATCTGGTCTTACCTTTAGGTCTTTAATCCATTTTGAATTTATTTTTGTATATGTTGTTACCTGAGTTCATTCATTTAATTCTTTTACACTTAACTGTCCAGTTTTCCCAGCACCACATACTGACAAAACTGTCTTTTCTCCACTGTATACTCTTGCTTCCTTTATTGTAGATTAATTGACCATAAGTGCATGGGTTTATTTCTTAGCTTCCTAATGTCTAGTTTTGTGCCAGTACCATATTGTTTTAATTACTATAGCTTTGTTAGTATAGTCTGAAGTCAGAGAGACTCATTCTTCCAGCTCCATTCTCCTTTATCAAGACTGCTCTTGCTCTTCAGGGCCTTTTGTATTTCTATACACATTAAGAAAAGAAAAATGGTTTAGTTCTGTGATAAATGCCACTAGTAATTTGACAGGAATTGCACTGAATATGCAGATTACCTGGTAATGTGGTCATTTTAACAATATTCATTCTTCCAATCGAAGAACATGGTATATCTTTCCATCTGTTTTGTGTCATTCTCAATTTCTTTAATCAGCACTGTTTAGTTTTCAGAGTACAGCTCCTTTGCCTTATTCCTAGACTTATTCCTGGATATTTTATTCTTTTTGATGCAATAGTATATGGGATTATTTCCTTAATTTCTCTTTCCAATATTTTGCTGTTAGGGTATGAAAATGCAACTGATTTCTGTATATTAATTTTGCATCCCGAAACTTTTTTGTATCCTGAATTCATTGATGAGCTCCAGTAGCTTCCTGGTAATGTCTTAGGATTTCTAAGTATAGTGTCATGTCATGTGCAAATAGTGACAATTTCATGTCTTCCTTTCTAATTTGGATTTATTTCTCTTGCTTGATTGCTGGGGCTATGATTTCCAAAACTGTGTTGAATAAAAGTGGAAAGAGATCTTTGTTTTGTTTCTATCTTAGAGGGAATGCTTGCTTTGATCATTTTAAGAGGCCTTAGTATTCTGGATATTCCTTTATTGGTGGTAGACATTACTCTGAACTGTGTCTTGTGCTTTAATTTTCTTTATAGTACCTTTCGTCATGCTGAATAATTATTACTATGACTATATTAAATTTGGAAGTCTGGGGGGATTGTGATATACCTAAGAAATCCTTGCTTATGTCATAGTCAGAAGATATGCCCATATTATTTTTTTTGTAATTTTAGTGTTTCTTCAATATAACTGCAATGTTTAGTAAGGTTTGGTATGAAGTAGGAAACTAGCTTATTTATTTATTTATTTTTTTTTTAGTATAGGCAAATAGTTCTTTCAGCAGAACTTAGTGATTTAAGGAATAGTCCCAAATAACCTACTGATTTGTAATGCTGCTTTAAAAATGAATCAAATGTCACTAGTTGAAGTATGTATCCCTGTGTTAGTATTACTAGATTTAAATGTTAAAACTTTACTGTATTCTTCAATGGATCAAATTCTATCATTTTCTCCTCCATCTCAAAAGTTATCCTGGCTATATATTTTTTTCATTATTCATTCAAGTAGCTTGTAGAAGTTTTGTAAGAGTTCATTTAGTTTGGTTTTGTTATTTCTTTTCAGTCACTAAGCCATGTCCAACTCTGTGACTCCATGGACTGCAGTACACCAGCCTTCCTTGTCCATTAATATATCCCAGAATTTGCTCCAATTCATGTCCATTGAGTCAGTGATGCCATCCAACCATTTCATCCTCTGTTGCCCCCTCCTCCTCTTTCCCTCAAGTCTTTTCCTGCATCAAGGCCTTTTCCAGCGAGTCAGCTCTTCAAATCAGTTGCCCAAAGTATTGGAGCTTCATCGTCAGTTCTTCCAGTGAATATTCAGGATTGATTACCTTGAGGATTGACTGGTTTGATCTCCTTACTGTCCAAGGGGCTCTCAATAGTCTTCTCCAGCACCATAATTTGAAAGCATCAATTCTTCAGTGCTCAGCATTCTTTTTGGTCTGCTCTCACATCCAGACATGACTACTGGAAAAACCATAGCTTTGACTATTCCATCCTTTGTCAGCAAAATGATGTCTCTGCTTTTTAATATGCTCTCTAGTTTTGTCTTTATATATAACTAAAGTCTTTAAAATACTAACAAGTATATCCCATAATAACAACATATTTTTGTGCATATAAAAATATTTAGGTAAAGTAATATAATTTTCCTCATAGACGTTTCAACTTTAAATTTTAAGTTTATATAAAATGTCAAAGTCAAAAGTAAAGAAACTGGGTTCATCAAGAATATGTCTGTCCAAATCCTAACTTTATGTTTAACCTTGGAAAAAAGAATCACTGAAAAACTGATTGCTTCTTTATAAAATAGGGATAATAATGTCTACTCATAAGCTTATTATAATAATTAAATGAAGTAATAATTATAAAATGCTTAGAATATCATTACCACATAACAAGCACTCAACAATTATTAACTATTATAGCTCGATATTGACATTCAGATGGTAGGAATTGATACATTTGTACTAGCTTTAAAACAAAAATCTGTTGACTACTTGTCAAATGGTTGAAAATGCATCTTCTCTGGTGAACTTGTAAATACCACCACTTCAACCTCCAAACAGAAAGTGAAATGAAGTGAAAGTCACTCAGTCATGTTCAACTCTTTGCTACCCCATGGACTGTTACAGCCTGCCAGGCTCCTCTGTCCACAGAATTCTGTAGGCCAGAATACTGTAGTGGTTAGCTGTTCCCTTCTCCAGGGATCTTCCCAAAGCAGGGATTGAACCCAGGTCTACCACATTGCAGGAGGATTCTTTACCATCTGAACCCCCAGGGAATGGCTACCCATGACTAAGCGACTTTCACTTCACTTTGCTTTTCAATCTTTAAATGCCTGTTTTTCTACAAAATGTGTCCACATGCAACAACCAAAGTGGCTTAGCTGATGTCATTGTGATGAGTCAATGTTGAATTAGAATGTTAAGGTTGTTATGATTATTCCTTCTGTTGTGAATAATCTTTGAGTGTTAAGGATGTATCATAGCATCATAGATTATTTCATGCTGATTTTTAAGCAGCTAACAGATGAAATTTTATTTTATTAAGCACTAAACTTTATACATTCATTCACATTTTTGTGGGGCTTCCTTGGTACCTCAGGGGATAAAGAATCTGCCTGCAATGCAGAAGAGCTGGTGTGATCCCTGGGTCAGAAAGATCCTCTAGAGAATGAAATGGCTACCCACTCCAGTATTCTTGCCTGGAGAATCCCAGGAACAGAAGAGCCTGGCAAACTACGGTCCATGGGATCACAAAGAGTTAGATTTTTGTGACAAAATTTTATATTTTCCAATAAGGACATTTTTACTTTCTTTATTGATTCATATATCACTTATTCCACTGTGCAATCATTTTCATCTGAATGGATTAGCTACAATCCCTAATATGACATTTAATCAGAACAATTCTAGGGAGCACTTCTGTTTTTCTTCCTGACTTCATTGGGGATGTTAATTAATATGTTTTCAGTAGGCTTCACTTATATTTCTAAGTGGTATTTGTTTTCATGATTGACAATTCAGTTCAATTACATATTTTCATTGGCATGTATTGAATCAGTCATGTAATTTCCTTCTGTTTTCTCTTAATGTGTTATAGCAAGCCACCCTTGCATTACTCGACTGCTGAATTCAACTTTTACATAGATTTTTTTTTTTTTTTACATTTTACGCTTATGTTCATAAGTGAATATTAATGGATTTTTGGGTATTTGAATAATGACTTCATTTGCCTTCTGAGAAAAGTCAATCAGGTTTTTCTTTTTTTTCTGCATCAAAAATTGTGTGGTTAATGTTGTGCTTCAGGCAACAACCAGACATTTAAACATTTCTGATGATAAGATCCAGGTTTGTTTAATCTTGTCTGAGTTTGCCTACACATATGCAGTCAGCTGAAGAATTTATTCTTGTTTGGCTGGGGTGACATGGCTTCAACTGGGGCTCTACTAACCTTTCTGGTATTTCATCACCAGGCTAGCCTGAGTATATTTTAACAGCAAAGGTAGAGGAGCAAGTGAAGTAATTAAAGTATGCAAGTGTTTTTTTGAAGATGCTACCTGAATTATATTTGTTTTATCCCACTGGCCAAAGCAAGTCACATGTCTAAGCCCATGGTCAATACGTGAAGGCATAATCAAAGAGGATAAATAAATAAAATTATGATAGTTTGGTTAAAAATCCACTTGTAAATTAAAGGTACAGGACATGAAATACATGAAGATAGTATCGTGATTAAGAAATAATAGCTCTGATGCAAGTAATGAAGAATAATTACTTACTTTAGCTTATGATCAAAATAATTATAAAGATACTAACATTAACATAAACAACAAACTAATTCAATTCTGTGTTTAAAAATATGTTTAAGTTACAGTAGATATTGTGTGAATTAGGATACTTATTATAGCAAGATGCTTTTCCTTTAAAGAGAACTAGCAAAGCATTTCTTCAAGAATGGGATTTTGGTGTTGTAGTGTCATAGGAGGGGGAGGAATGGTGGGAAATTACTCCAATTGAATAGTCTTGGGAAGAAAACAGGAATTGAAGGTGACTTTGAGAGATGGTGCCACATCTTGACAGTCATCTATCTACTACACGCTAATCTCATACTCTTTAAAGTAAAAATCACAATTTGATTCAGTGAGCATTTCTGAAAAAAAAAAAAAAAAAAAAAGTGCATGTTGTAGCTCTCCTGTCTTTGTGGGTAGCTGTGCATGACATACTTTTCCCCGTTAAGTGGAAATAGATGTCCACAGCTCTGGAATTTCAAGTAAGCTATTGATTTTCAGTTTAAAAGGTACCAACAATTCCATTTACAAAAGCACCAAAAACACTTAGTATTAAACTTAACAAAAATAGGAAACCTATTCAATGGAGAATTAAAAGTCTTTGCAACTAATGGAGCTGAAAAAGCTAGATAAGTTTAGAAAAATAAATGCACTTCAGTCTCTACATTATACCAGTCACAGAAATTAATTCAAGATATGCATCAACATAAAGCTTAAAATATAAGATTTCTAAAAGAAAATATATCTTTGCAACCTGAATGTAGGCAAAGACTTTATGAAGAAACACTAAATTATTAAACATAAATAATTAAATATGATACATTGAAATCTAGCAGAATTCCCACATATTAACATGTGTATAATATGATAGATTAGATGAATACAGATATTAGAGATATGTATCTAAAATATGTAATTAACCTTTACAGTCAATACTTTGGCCACTTGATGTGAAGAGCCAACCCATTGGAAAAGACTGTGATATTGGGAAACGTGAGCAAGAGGAGGAGGGGGCAGCAGAGGATGAGATAACTGGATGGCATCACTGACTCAGTGGACATGAGTTTGACCAAACTCAGGGAGATAATGAGGGACAGGGAAGCCTGGTGTGCTGCACTTTATGTGGTGGCAATGAGTTGGATACAACTTAGCAACTGAATAGCAGTAACAATCAATAAAAATAAATATAAGAATGGGAAAAAAAAAAACAACCTTGTATATACACTTCACAATAAAGATACACAAATAGCCAAAAAACACACAAAAACTTGCTCAGCCCCTCTAGTCAACAAGGAAATATGAATTAAAATTATAATGATATGCAATTATTCCCATCAAAGAATGACTAAAATTAACAAAGGTTGAAACATTAAATATTATAGAGAATGAGGGATAACCAACATCCTCATATATTCTTAGTAGGATTTAAGGCAAAGTAATAAATTAGTAAATAAGCCACTACGATAAAGGGCAATATAGTAGCCATTATGAAAGAAATTCAGAGGACTAGAAATCTATTCCTTCATGATGAGCACTACAGAACATAAGTCATAAATTCAATTAATGACTTGTTCAGCAATCATCGACTTCTCTGATGGCTCAGCAGGTAAAGAATCTACCGGCAATTCAGGAGATGCAAGAGACGCAGGTTCAATCCCTGGGTAGGAAAGATCTCCTGAAGAAGGAAATGGCAACCCACTCCAGTATTCTTGCTTTAAAAAATCCCATGGACAAAGGACCCTGGCAGGCTACAGTCAAAAGGTTCACAAAGAATAGGACACAACTGAGCAACTGAGCATGCAGTGATCAAAATAAAATCTAAGTTCCATCCATGGCCCACTACACTTGAAGCATATGAATCCCCATTTGACTACTTTCATCTCCTATTGCATTTTTCTTAATTTACTGTATTTTAGTAACAGTAATATCTTTCCTTATATACATTATTTTTTTCCTGATTCAAAAGACCATACATTCTATGTCTACATAATGCTCTTTTCCCAGATCTCCATATGTCTCAGTTTCTGATTTTATTTATCTATCTCCTTTAATCTCACCTTTACAGAAACAACTTTACTGATCTTCATGTTTTATCATAGCTAGGCCAATAGATAGGCTAACTATTGTATATATACATAATCACCACTCTTATCTATTATGAAATTTGTTTTATACTATCTGTCACACCTTACTAGAATATGAGTTGCATGACAGATTGTACCTCTTTTGTTCACTGCTGTATTTCCAATGGATAGCATGGTGCTTGGCATATAATAGTCACTCATCCAGTGATTTTTGAAGAAATGAATTCATGGTAGTTTACAGTTTGGCATCTGGGGAAGTTGCTGTTCTAGAAACTGGAGCCGATTATACAGAGTGAAGTAAGCCAGAAAGAAAAACACCAATATAGTATACTAATGCATATATATGGAATTTAGAAAGATGGTAATGATAACCCTGTATGCGAGACAGCAAAAGAGACACAGGTGTCTTTTGGACTCCGTGGGAGAGGGAGAGGGTGGGATGATTTGGGAGAATGGCATTGAAACATGTATAATATCATATAAGAAACGAATCGCCAGTCTAGGTTCGATGCAGGATACAGGATGCTTGAAGCTGGTGTGCTGGGATGACCCAGAGAGATGGTATGGGGAGGGAGGAGGGAGGGGGGTTCAGGATTGGGAACACGTGTACACCCGTGGCAGATTCATGTTGATGTATGGCAAAACCAATACAATATTGTACAGTTAAAAAATAATAAATAAAATATGAAAAAAAAACATATGGTTAAGGCTTTGTAACTATCAATACCTGTGTTTTGAAAATCATTTTGCACATTTGACTTAAATATAAGATTTCCCTTTCTACATAATCCACAATATGGCCAAAGTAAATTATGAGGTAGCATCTGTATCATTGGTACTGATGTTAAAAGATCATGAATATTCAAATATTTTACCAATATCTTTAATTATGCTGAGCATGTGTTTTCAAGACACACACATTTTTCCATCGCATATTAGGAGTTCTGTGGCTGCCTACACAGTATTAAACATGTGGAGAAATTTATTACTGCAGGGTATGCATGGTTGTAGCTCTTAGAGATCTGATTTGTTTGAGATCTGATTTGTTCAGAATTGTCAAAAAACAAATGGCTACTGATTAAATTTAAGCCAATATTCCAGACACATACTACTTTCTTAATTAGAAAAAGAAAAATAATGCATAAATAAGAAACTGTTCTATTTACATGATGAATTTTGTAACATTTCCACTTATACAACAGTTTAGAATATATGAGCCTTGTATTGATATATCTATATCAATCTATATAAATATAGAAATAAAACAAGATATCAGATATATATTACTTGTAAGAAATAGAAGGTGACTTCTGCTGATTCATGTAGAAATTAATTAAAGAAATATCCAGTAGCCACATAAATTGGGGTAGAAATGGAAAAGCAGTTCTTAGCATGGAATCTTGTATGTTGACATAGAACTAAACGGGAGGACCCTGGTGAAACTGGGGACAATGACCTTTGAATTCTCGTGAATTTTCTCTGTCAGTGGAAGAAGGTCCTTCATCCCCAGCAGTAGTAGTTTCCCCATCTACAGAAGTGGGTTACCTACCCCCAGTGGTACTGACCTCTCTACCCACAGTCATATATTTCTTTCCATTTCTGTCTGAGGGGGAAGGGAACAGACTCTACTGGCCTCCTCTGGGACAGTTGCCATGCAAGACACTGTTGATCCTTCTCAGAACTCATGGCTACCATCCCACTTTGCATCAAGACCAATAGCGGGACACAAGTCACTGCAGTTCCCTAAAGCTGAGGTACACTATAAGACTTATGAGTAGACATGTTACACTTCAAAGAACTACTTGGCTTCTAACTTATACAGACAAAAATCAAAGACCGTATGTGTGAATGGATAATTAGGGTATGGGACACTAATGTTAGAAATACAGGGTTGGATATAATGAATAACACAGGTTCACTACACAGAGATTCTATGTTCAGTGTTTCAGCTCAAGAAGTCAGGAAGGGCTCAAACAGTTTGTTTAGTTGTGTGGCTGAAACAAGGTGTCCCAAAGTGAGAGAGTTGGAAATGCCCAACCCATCTTGGTTTAATGTAGAGGAAGGAATTCAAAGACTTAGAAAGATTGGAAATGCTAGTGTTCCTAGAAGTTGTGGCATCTGGGCCACCCAACAGCCAAAAATGAGGCACAGTTCCTAGTGGGCCTCTGGGTCTTTGGAGGCAATGGAGTCCATCTGGTTATGTTATTCCAGTCCTTTCACCAAGTGAACAGAAAAGCTGCTAGTTTTAAGTAGAGCCCAGAACAAGAGAGGACTCTGCAGCAGGTCCAAGCTGCTGTGCAAGTTGCGCACCACATCAGCCTGAGAGCATCAAAGAACAGTACCAAGACGTCATATGGAACCAACCTCTGACATGACTAACCAGCTGCCTGGTGGCAGGCTCACCATGTCCATCATGAAGTGGTCAAAGGAGATGACAAGAGTGAACATCAACATTCTAGGAATCAGTGAACTAAGATGGACTGGAATGGGTTAATTTAACTCAGATGACAATTATATCTACTACTGCGGGCAGGAATCCCTTAGAAGAAATGGAGTAGCCATCATAGTCAACAAAAGAGTCCAAAACGCAGTACTTGGATACAAACTCAAAAACAGCAGAGTGAACTCTGTTCATTTCCAAGGTAAACCATTCAGTATCACAGTTATCCAAGTCTATGACCTGACCAATAACACTGAAGAAGCTGAAGTTGAACAGTTCTATGAAGACCTACAAGACCTTCTAAAACTAACACCCAAAAAAGATGCCCTTTTCATTATAGGGAACTGGAATGCAAAAGTAGGAAGACAAGAAACACCTGGAGTAACAGGCAAACTTGGCCTTGGAGTACAGAATGAAGCAGGGCAAAGGCTAATAGAGTTCTGCCAAGAGAACGCACTGGTCATAGCAAACACACTCTTCCAACAACACAAGAGAAGACTCTACACATGGACATCACCAGATGGTCAGCACTGAAATCAGACTGATTATATTGTTTGCAGCCAAAGAAGGAGAAGCTCTATACAGTCAGCAAAAATAAGACTGGGAGACTATGGCTCAGATCATGAACTCCTTAATGCCAAATTCAGACTGAAATTGAGGAAAGTGGAAAAAAATGCTAGACCATTCAAGTATGACCAAATCTAATCCCTTATGAATATACAGTGAAAGTGAGAAATAGATTTAAAAGACTAGATCTGATAGAGTGCCTGATGAACTATGGAATGAGGTTTGTGACATTATATAGGAGACAGGAATCAAGACCATCCACAAAAAAAAGAAATGCAAAAAAGAAAATGGCTGTCTGAGGAGGCCTTACAAATAGCTGTGAAAAGAAGGGAAGTGAAAAGCAAAGGAGAAAAGGAAAGACATACCCATTTGAATGCAGAGTTCCAAAGAATAGCAAGGAGAGATAAGAAAGCCTTCCTCAGCGATCAATACAAAGAAATAGAGGAAAACAATAGAATGAGAAAGACTAATGTTATTTTCAAGAAAATTAGAGATATCATGGGAACATTTCATACAAAGATGGGCACAATAAAGGACAGAAGTGGTCTGGACCTAACAGAAGCAGAAGATATTAAGAAGAGGTGGCAAGAATACACAGAAGAACTGTACAAAAAAGATCTTCACAAAACAGATAATCATGATGGTGTGATCACTCACCTAGAGCCAGACATCCTGGAATATGAAGTCAAATGGGCCTTAGGAAGCATCACTACGAACAAAGCTAGTGCAGGTGATGGAATACCAGTAGAGCTAATTCAGATCCTGAAAGATGACGCTGTGAAGGTGCTGCACTCAATATGCCAACAAATTTGGAAAACTCAGCGGTGGCCACAGGACTGGAAAAGGTCAGTTTTCATTCCAATCCCAAAGAAAGGCAATGCCAAAGAATGCTCAAACTACTGCACAATTACACTCATCTCACATGCTAGTAAAGTAATGCTTAAAGTTCTCCAAGCCAGGCTTCAACAATGCATGAACTGTGAACTTCAGATAGATGTTCAAGCTGGTTTTATAAAAAGCAGAGGAACCAGAGATCAAATTGCCAACATCCACTGAATCATCGAAAAAGCAAGAGAGTTCCAGAAAAACATCTATTTCTGCTTTATTGACTATGCCAAAGCCTTTGACTGTGTGGCTCACAATAAACTGTGGAAAATTCTGAAAAAGATGGGAATACCAGACCACCTGAGCTGCCTCTTGAGAAACTTATATGCAGGTCAGGTAGCAACACTTAGAACTGGACATGGAACAACAGGCTGGTTCCAAATAGGAAAAGGAGTACATCAAGGCTGTATATTGTCACCCTGCTTATTTAACTTATATGCAGAGTTCATGCTGGGCTGGAGGAAGCACAAGTTGGAATCAAAATTACTGGGAAAAATATCAATAACCTCAGATATGAGATGACACCACCCTTATGGCAGAAAGTGAAGAAGTACTAAACAGCCTGTTGATGAAAGTGAAAGAGGGGAATGAAAAAGTTGGCTTAAAGCTCAACGTTCAGAAAACTAAGATCATGGCATCTGGTCCCATCACTCATGGCAAATAGATGGGGAAATAGTGGAAACAGTGGCTGACTTTTTTTTTCTGGGCTCAAAAATTACTGCAGATGGTGATTGCAGCCATGAAATTAAAAGACACTTACTCCTTGGAAGGAAAGTTATGACCAACATAGACAGAATATTAAAAAGCAGAGACATTCTTTTGCCAATAAATATCTGTCTAATCAAGGCTGTGGTTTTTCCAGTGGTCAGGTATGGATGTGAGAGTTGGACTATAAAGAAAGCTGAGCGCCAAAGAATTGATGCTTTTGAACTGCGGTGTTGGAGAAGACTCTCAAGAGTCTTTGGACTGCAAGGAGATCCAACCAGTCCATCCTAAAGGAGATGAGTCCTGGGTGTTCATTGGAAGGACTAATGTTGAAGCTGAAACTCCAATACTTTAGCCACCTGATGCGAAGAGCTGACTCATTTGAAAAGACCCTGATTTGGGGAAAGATTGAGGGCAGGAGGAGAAGGGGACAATAGAGGATGAGATGGTTGGATGGCACCACAGACTCAAAGGACATGGGTTTGAGTAGACTCCAGGAGTTGGTGATGGACAGGGAGGCCTGGCGTGCTGCATGCAGTTCATGGTGTTGCAAAGAGTCGGACATGACTGAGCGACCGAATTGAACTGAACTGATCATAACTTCACACCATGCATTCATTTCAAGTTACAATACAGCATTCTTCACCTTTTAGCTTTACTTTTAAAACAGAAATAGAATTGGAGAAGGCAATGGCACCCCACTCCAGCACTATTATGAGAACTACTTAGTTCTCATGATATTTCATCTCCTTCTTGTAAGGTTATTCATAGAATTAATATTTGCCACAGCTTGCCATTAGTTATACTTAGGGTCAAATCTAAAGTATTTAACAACATAATAGAAAGTGTCAATTCTGCCCCAGGGGCTTCCCTTGTAGCTTAGCCAGTAAAGAGTCTGCCTGCAATGCAGGAGACCCGGGTTTGATCCCTGGGTCAGAAAGATCCCCTGGAGAAGGAAATGGCAACCCACTCCAGTGCTCTTTCCTGGAGAAGCCCATGAACAGAGGAGCCTGGCAGGCTACATACATCTATGAGGTTGCTAGTATAGGACATGACTGAGCAACTAAGTGCACACACACACTGGTACTGCCAGGGGTTCAGACATGAATAAAACAAAGTGTCTATCATCCAGGAGTTTCATACGGAGACAGGAGATGCATATGTAAACAAATCAGAGTCAAAAGCACAACAATAAAATTTAGAAAAGGAAATGGTTAACTATTTAACTATCTGGGCTGGGTGGGAGGAAAAAATAAAAAAATAAAACAGAAATAGTTACAAAATCACTTATTTAAAGATATGCTATATTTATTTATTTAATTTATTTTTTATATTTTCTTTTTTAATATAAATTCATTTATCTTAATTGGAGGTTAATTACTTTACAATATTGTATTGGTTTTGCCGTACATCAACATGAATCTGCCACGGAATATATACTATATTTACAAAGAGTTGTGCAAAGCAAATCAATTGGAAGAGCAAAGGGATATTTCATCTCAAGAACTTTGATAGTTTCACACCACACATAGATTACTAGTTTATTAAATGTGATATAGTGACCAGTGAGAAACTCACTCATAGTTTCACTCAATTTTAATATCATTAAACTTATGTGTTATTATTTTTTACTGTGGAATATCTGTTTGGTGGTTTAGTCGCTAAGTCGTGCCCACCTCTTGTGACCCCATGGACTGTAGCTTGCCAGGCTTCTCTGTCGATGGGATTTTCCATGCTAGAATACTCAAGTGGGTTGCCATTTCCTCTTCCAGGGGATCTTTTGGACCCAGGAATCGAACCTAGGTCTCCTGCACTGCAGGTGGATTCCTGAACTGCAGGCAGGTTCTTTATTGACTGAACTGGGAGAGAAGCCCTGAATACCTGTTTAATGTCTCTAATTTCCATCTATAAAATAATGGACCCATGTTTAGAGAAATATTTGCTAGGAGAAAGGAAGCTGGGGATTATGAAGATATAAAAAATGAGGCTGAGTCTTTTTCAGCCCCTCAATTCAACTTAATAAAGCCCTCTGGGGGTGATTACCTAGGGTTACCTAGGGAGACAATGATTCAGTAACTATTCAATGCATCTCATTTTGCCACTGTTTAGTCTTACCCTCCTCCCCAGCCCCGCCCCCCAAAAAGCTCTCTTGAAGCTAGTGTTTATCTGACTAAAAAGTAGCTTTATTTCTTGTTGTTCAGGGCCCTTTCTGAATACTCTGCGAGATAAAGATTTAGATGACAGGATCCATGACCAGAAGTGACTTCAGATGAAGCATACACTTCTAAAAGCTGAAGCACTCAAGCAAAACATTTAAATAAAGAGAATAATATTGACAGCTTTATAAATACAAATAAGTCCCTTTAGTAGGTCCATAATTTCCTTTTATTTAAAGTCATGAGAATGATGCTGTCAGGTAGAATTTTGAAAAATAAATCTGAATCATGAATATATTAGAAATATATCTGGCAAGATAAAATCTTGCAACAAAATGCAGATATTCTTTTCAGTAACATTTGCTACATTTGATAAAATTATTGATTGAATATTGCATTTTTAGTTAAAATGATCATTTTAAATGATTTTTCTTTTTAAAATAGTGCTGTGACCCCTCAAAATCTATGTGTGTTTACTCATAACAGGATATAATCAAAATAAAACAATTAATCAAAGGAGAGAAATTTCAGCCACCACCTAATGTCTATTTAGTATATTAGAAATAAACTATATTTGCAATAATGCAAAATTATCAATAAACTAAATTGTTTTCTTTATGTAAACATAGAAGTTTTGTCTAAGAAATCACATTTAATATTTACATATAAAATACTTATAATTTTTGACATTGTGCAAGAGGAAATAATTTTGTATTCACATAACTAGCATTCAGGAGTTAGTAAGAATTGAATCTGATAAACTTCTTAGTTTTTTAGTAAACATTTTTATTTTGTTTTATTTTTATTCTATGGTTACATATGAATAAAAATAATTTATATCAAAAAAATCACTGCAGATGGTAATTGCAGCCATGAAAATAAAAGACGTTTACTCCTTGGAAGAAAAGTTATGAGCAGCCTAGATAGCATATTCAAAAGCAGAGACATTACTTTGCCAACTAAGGTCCGTCTAGTCAAGGCTATGGTTTTTCCTGTGGTCATGTATGGATGTGAGAGTTGGACTGTGAAAAAGGCTGAGCGCCGAAAAATTGATGCTTTTGAACTGTGGTGTTGGAGAAGACTCTTGAGAGTCCCTTGCACTGCAAGGAGATCCAACCAGTCCATTCTGAAGGAGATCAGCCCTGGGATTTCTTTGGAAGGAATGATGCTAAAGCTGAACCTCCAGTACTTTGGCAACCTCATGCGAAGAGTTGACTCATTGGAAAAGACTTTGATGCTGGGAGGGATTGGGGGTAGGAGGAGAAGGGGACGACAGAGGATGAGATGGCTGAATGGTATCACTGACTCGATGGACGTGTCTGAGTGAACTCCAGGAGTTGGTGATGGACAGAGAGGCCTGGCGTGCTGCAATTCATGGGGTCGCAAAGAGTCGGACACTACTGAGTGACTGAACTGAACTGAACTGAACTGATATCAATTTATATCCGTTTATATATAAGCAGATTTTAAATATATGTATAAACAGAGATGGGTATATATTTATGTATCATAAATACATCAAACAGCTATCTGATTTATTTAAAAATTTGTGCTTCATATTTTCTGTGGTTTAATAAAAGAATTTTACATGTGGAAAAACCCATATGTAAATGATGTCATTGCACTTATATTTGCAGTGATGACACAACTTGAATGTGTTCAAATCTAAATTAATCTTCCCATAATATCCTTCTTCAGTTCAGTTCAGTTCAGTCGCTCAGTTATGTCCGACTCTTTGCACCCCATGAATTGCAGCACGCCAGGCCTCCTTGTCCATCACCAACTCCCGGAGTTCACTCAGACTCATGTCCATCGAGTCAGTGATGTCATCCAGCCATTTCATCCTCTGTCGTCCCCTTCTCCTCCTGCTTGCCTCCAATCCCTCCCAGTTCTAAACATAATTTAAATTATTTGTGTACCTTTAGAATTTTCCTTGTTTTTATAATTAGGAATTGTAAGAAATATAAAACTATAATTTTAAAGATAGATATTTTTATATTATTTTCTTTGTAGTCATGAGTATGCTATGTCTAAAGATTTAAATATTTTCATAGTTATTTCTCTGGATGTTACATATTGAATCAATTCTAATTTTCTAATTGGTTCTTTTGACTTTTCTACTTTCTGCAATGATTATAGTATCATGCTTTATTTTGATGGACATCCTCCTAATTTCTGCTAGACATACTTTATCACAGTAAGGCATAAACCTTTTCGCATGGCTTATTAAAAACTTCAATTGAGAGGTATTAGCAAACCGTATTGCTATGACATAAGTCAGTTCAGTTCAGTTGCTCAGTTGTCTCCAACTCTTTGCGACACCATGAACTGCAGCACGCCAGGTGCCCTGTCCATCACCAACTCCTGGAGTCTACACAAACCCATGTCCATCGAGTCAGTGATGCCATCCAACCATCTCATTCTCTGTCATCCCCTTCTCCTCCTGCCCCCAATCCTTCCCAGCATCACATTCTTTTCAAATGAGTCAGCTCTTCGCATCAGGTGGCTAAAGTATTGGAGTTTCAGCTTCAATGTCAGTCCTTCCAATGAACACCCAGGACTCATCTCCTTTAGGATGGACTGGTTGGATCTCCTTGCAGACCAAAGACTCTTGAGAGTCTTCTCCAACACTGCAGCTCAAAAGCATCAATTCTTCAGTGCTCAGCTTTCTTTATAGTCCAACTCTCACATCCATACCTGACCACTTGAAAAACCATAACCTTGACTAGACGGACATTTGTTGGCAAAGTAATGTCTCTGCTTTTGAATATTCTGTCTAGGTTGGTCATAACTTTCTTTCTGAGGAGTAAGAGTCTTTTAATTACATGGCTGCAATCACCATCTGCAGTGATTTTTGAGCCCAGAAAAATAAAGTCAGCCACTGTTTCCACTATTTCCTCATCTATTTGCCATGAAGTGATGGAACCAGATGCCATGATCTTAGTTTTCTGAACATTGAGCTTTAAGCCAACTTTTTCACTCCCCTCTTTCACTTTCATCAACAAGCTGTTTAGTACTTCTTCACTTTCTGCCATAAGGGCGGTGTCATCTGCATACCTGAGGTTACTGATATTTCTCCCAGCAATCTTGATTCCAGCTTGTGTTTCTTCCAGTCCAGCGTTTCGCATGATATACTCTGCATATAAGTTAAATAAGCAGAGTGACAATACACAGCCTTGACGTGCTCCTTTCCCAATTTAGAACCAGTCTGTTGTTCCATGTCCAGTTCTAACTGTTGTTTCCTGATCTTCATATAAGTTTCTCAAGAGGCAGCTCAGATGTCTGGTATTCTCATCTTTTTCAGAATTTTCTGCAGTTTGTTGTGATCCACACAGTCAAAGGCTTTGGCATAGTCAATAAAGCAGAAATAGATGTTTTTATGGAACTCTCTTGCTTTTTCGATGATTCAGTGGGTATTGGCAATTTGATCTGTGGTTCCTCTGCCTTTTATAAAGCCTGCTTGAGCATCTATCTGAAAGTTCATGGTTCATGCATTGTTGAAGCCTGGCTTGGAGAACTTTAAGCATGACTTTACTAGTGTGTGAGATGAGTTCAATTGTGTGGTAGTTTGAGCATTCTTTGGCATTGTCTTTCTTTGGGACTGGAATGAAAACTGGCCTTTTCCAGTCCTGTGGCCACTGCTCAGATTTCCAAATTTGCTGGCATATTGAGTGCAGCACCTTCCCAGTATCATCTTTCAGGGATTTGAAACAGCTCAACTGTAATTCCATCACCTGCACTAGCTTTGTTCATAGTGATGCTTCGTAAGGTCCACTTGACTTCACATTCCAGGATGTCTGGCTCTAGGTGAGTGATCACATTATCATGATTATCTGTTTTGTGAAGATCTTTTCTGTACAGTTCTTCTGTGTATTCTTGCCACCTCTTGTTAATATCTTCTGCTTCTGTTAGGTCTCTACCATTTTTGTCCTTTGTTGTGCCCATTTTTGCATGAAATGGGCTTCCCTGGTGGCTCAGATGTTAAAGCATCTGCCTGCAATGCAGGAGACCCAGGTTCGATTCCTGGGTCAGGAAGATACCCTGGAGAAGGAAATGGCAATCCACTCCAGCACTCTTGCCTGGAAAATCCCATGGACGGAGGAGCCTGATAGGCTACAGTCTATGGGGTCGCAAAGAGTCGGACACGACTGAGCGACTTCACTTTCACTTTGCATGAAATATTACGTTGGTATCTCTATTTTCTTGAAGGTATCTCTAGTCTTTCAGATTCTATTTCTTTGCATTGATTGCTGAGGAAGGCTTTCTTATCTCTCCTTGCTATTCTTTGGAACTTAAATACTGCATGCATAAAATAGCATTTGTATAACTGTATATAGGTATTTGTTAACCTAGGAGGTCAATAACTATTAAGTAACAGGTATAGCCTTTCAAAGACTTCCCTGTAGCTCAGCTGATAAAGAATCCACCTGCAATTTGAGAGACCCTGGTTCATTTCCTGGGATGGGTAATTCCCTTGGAGAAGGGTAGCCTACCCACTCCAATATTCATGGGCTTCCATTGTGGCTCAGATGGTAAAGAATCCACCTGTAATGTGGGGGACCTGGGTTGGGAGATCCCCTGGAGCAGGAAATGGCAACCCACTCCAGTATTTTTGCCTGGAGAATCCCCATGCACAGAGGAGACTGGTGGGCTACAGTCCATGGGGTCGCAAAGAGCTGGACATGACTGAACGACTAAGCACAGCACATATTCTTTCAAAAATATTTTCAGTAAAATTTGGAAGGCATGCTTTTAAAAATATACTACTGGTGTATCCAAAATCACCGTGAAGTGTGACTGCAGCCATGAAATTTAAAAAACGGTTGCTCCTTGGAAGAAAAGCTATGACAAACCTAGACAGTGCATTAAAAAGCAGAGACATTACTTTGCTGACAAATGTTCATCTAGTTAAAGCTATGGTTTTTCCAGTTGTCATGGACAGATATGAGAATTGGACCATAAAGAAGGCTAGGCTCCAAAGAATCAATGCTTTTGAACATCTGGAGAAGACTCTTGAGAGTCCCTTGGACAGCAAAGAGATCAAACCAGTCAGTCCTAAAGTAAATCAAACCTGAATATTCATTGGAAGGACTAATGCTGAAACTCCAATACTTTGGCCACTTTATGTGAAAGAGTTGACTTGTTGGAAAAGACCCTGATGCCAGAAAAGAATGAGGGCAGGAGGAGAAGGGGACGACAGAGTATGAGACTACTGACTCAATGGACATGAGTTTGAGCAAACTCTGCAAGTTGGTGATGGGCAAGAAAGCCTGGTGTACTGCAGTCCGTGGGGTCAAAAAGAGTTGAAAACAACTTAGAAACTTGAAGAGCAACAACAACTTGTCTGTCATAGTTCAGTTCAGTTCAGCCACTCAATCGTGTCCAACTTTTTGAGCTATCATAGATGTATGTCCAGAAATATAATGTAGCGAGGGCTTAGTTTCTTTATTTTAAATGCCTAATTTGAGTGTAGTTAGTGCCACATAAAAATGCAGGAAATGACTGCACTGTCTTACAGCAATAATGATCTCCAAGGCCTTACTTTATTGAGGGTTCCAATAGAAAAGGAGAACAAGGCAAATTGTGAGTGACAGGGTCCATGTCCTCCCTTATTTCAAATCTATTTCTTATCCCAAATTTGAAACTTTACCATAATCTACCCCATCACTCAAGTCATGAACTTAGGTCAAAAGATAGCTAAAATTTTCCTTCCCTCTTCTCAGCATCAAGTCTGACTGCTTCCCTCTGTTAAATATTTCTTCTATAATTTTTAACCTTAAATGCTATTTTTTCATATCTCATACCTTGTCTTATATTATTTTTTTAGGTTTATAATTTAATTATTATGATCCATATGCAAAGGGTTTCCTGGTATTTAGCTTTACTTACCTCATTATAGGGGACTGGAATGCAAAAGTAGGAAGTCAAGAAACACCTGGAGTAACAGGCAAATTTGGCCTTGGAATGTGGAATGAAGCAGGGCAAAGACTAATAGAGTTTTGCCAAGAAAATGCACTGGTCATAGCAAACACCCTCTTCCAACAACACAAGAGAAGACTCTACACATGGACATCACCAGATGGTCAACACCGAAATCAGATTTATTATATTCTTGCAGCCAAAGATGGAGAAGCTCTATACAGTCAACAAAAACAAGACCAGGAGCTGACTGTGGCTCAGACCATGAACTCCTTATTACCAAATGCAGACTTAAATTGAAGAAAGTAAGGAAAACCGCTAGACCATTCAGGTATGACCTAGATCAAATCCCTTATGATTATACAGTGGAAGTAAGAAATAGATTTAAGGGCCTAGATCTGATAGATAGAGTGCCTGATGAACTATGGAATGAGGTTTGTGACATTGTACAGAAGACAGGGATCAAGACCATCCCCATGGAAAACAAATGCAAAAAAAAGCAAAATGGCTGTCTGGGGAGGCCTTACAAATAGCTGTGTAAAGAAGAGAGGCAAAAAGCAAAGGAGAAAAAGAAAGATATAAGCATCTGAATGCAGAGTTCCATAGAATAGCAAGAAGAGATAAGAAAGCCTTCTTCAGTGATCAATGCAAAGAAATAGAGGAAAAGAACAGAATGGGAAAGACTAGAGATCTCTTCAAGAAAATTAGAGATACCAAGGGAACATTTCATGCAAAGATGGGCTCGATAAAGGACAGAAATGGTCTGAATCTAACAGAAGCAGAAGATATTAAGAAGAGGCGGCAAGAATACACAGAAGAACTGCACAAAAAAGATACCAGGAAAAGACCCAGATAATCATGATGGTATGATCACTCATCTAGAGCTAGACATCCTGGAATATGAAGTCAAGTGGGCCTTAGAAAGCATCACTATGAACAAAGCTAGTGCAGGTGATGGAATTCCAGTTGAGGTGTTTCAAATCCTGTCATGATGCTGTCAAAGTGCTGCACTAAATATGCCAGCAAATGTGGAAAACTCAGCAGTGGCCACAGGACTGGAAAAGGTCAGTTTTCATTCCAATCCCAAAGAAAGGCAATGCCAAAGAATGCTCAAACTACCACACAATTGCACTCATCTCACATGCTAGTAAAGTAATGCTCAAAATTCTCCAAGCCAGGCTTCAGCAATACGTGAACTGTGAACTTCCAGATGTTCAAGCTGGTTTTAGAAAAGGCAGAGAAACCAGAGATCAAATTGCCGACATCTGCTGGATCATGGAAAAAGCAAGAGAGTTCCAGAAAAATATCTATTTCTCCTTTCTTGACTATGCCAAAGCCTTTGACTGTGTGGAACACAATAAACTGTGGAAAATTCTGAAAGAGATGGGAATACCAGACCACCTGACCTGCCTCCTGAGAAATCTGTATGCAGGTCAGAAAGCAACAGTTAGAACTGGACATGGAACAACAGACTGGTTCCAAATAGGAAAAGGAGTACGTCAAGGCTGTATATTGTCACCCTGCTTATTTAACTTATATGCAGAGTACATCATGAGAAATGCTGGACTGGAAGAAACACAAGCTAGAAATAGATTGCTGGGAGAAATATCAATCACCTCAGATATGCAGATGACACCACCCTTATGGCAGAAAGTGAAGAGGAACTAAAAAGCCTCTTGATGAAAGTGAGAGTGGAGAGTGAATAAGTTGGCCTAAAGCTCAACATTCATGGCATCTGGTCCCATTACTTCATGGGAAATAGATGGGGAAACAGTGGAACCAGTGTCAGACTTTTTTTTTTTTTTTCTTGGCTCCAAAGTCACTGCAGATGGTGACTGAAGCCCTGAAATTAAAAGACGCTGACTCTTTGGAAGAAAAGTTATGACCAACCTAGATAGTATATTCAAAAGCAGAGACATTACTTTGCCGACTAAGGTCCATCTAGTCAAGGCTATGGTTTTTCCTGTGATCATGTATGGATGTGAGAGTTGGGCTGTGAAGAAGGCTGAGTGCCAAAGAATTGATGCTTTTGAACTGTGGTGTTGGAGAAGACTCTTGAGAGTCCCTTGGACTGCAAGGAGATCCAACCAGTCCATTCTGAAGGAGATCAGCCCTGGGATTTCTTTGGAAGGAATGATGCTAAAGCTGAAACTCCAGTACTTTGGCCACCTCATGTGAAGAGCTGACTCATTGGAAAAGACTGTGATGCTGGGAGGGATTGGGGGTAGGAGGAGAAGGGGACGACAGAGGATGAGATGACTGGATGGCATCACTGTGTCAATGGATGTGAGTCTGAGTGAAGTCCGGGAGTTGGTGATTGACAGGGAGGCCTGGTGTGCTGCGATTCATGGGGTCGCAAAGAGTCGGATATGATTGAGCGACTGAACCAACCGACCGACCTCATATGTGACTTCCACAGTTTGTTTTATGTACAAAATAAATATGATTTGTCATCATATTCCTTAAAATCCTCTTCAGACATAACATGAGCATTTCTGCAGGATGCATCAGGCCTATCCATTCTCTTCACCATGATCTCTCACCTCGATGTCATATGTTTGCTTTGATATTACCAAACTACTGAAGTTTTCAACGCACACATTCTCTTCCTTTTCCAATTTTTTTCCTTCTTTCTGGAGACCTTTTAATCTCTTCACTGGGTTTTCTCATCCTTATTCTTCAACACTTAGATGAGTTTTTTCCAACTGTAAGGAGACTTCTTTGACAAATCTGACCTATCTTAGACTTCTCATTGTGTAAAAGTTACCTCTTCTACAATGTCACAGTATCCTGTGACATTATATATAACATATTTACATCTCTTTTCTGTTGCTTTACCTGTTCCATGACATATGGTAAACTCACGTGGGAATATCAATGTAGTGTATATGTATACAGGATCAGCTGAAGCAAAGTCAGTTTGTCATGGTTCTATAATTGGATTGAAAGGAACTTCTACCTTATTCATGTTGTCTCTTCATCCTATTCAGAAAAACGCCCTTGAGAAGTAAATGGCAACCCACTCCAGTATTCTTGCCTGGGGAATTCCATGAACAGGGGAGCCTGGTGGGCTACAGTCCACGGTATCGCAAAGTGTTGGGCATGACTAAGCACATAGCACAGCACTTCGTCCTATTATTTACCTTCACTGTTGCCACAGCATTTTCATAATAGCCCTAGGTATTTCTCAAACCATAATGTTGACTGGACACAAGTTTGCTTATTTTCCCAAATAAATTGTCTATATAAAAGAAAATAAATAACATATGTGCAGCTATTGACTCCTTTCTTTATAAAAAGTGCTAAAAATCTAACCTGAAATTGTGGATCAGGTATAAATTGTTAACTAGGATAAAGGTAGATTATAAAATAAAACATTAAAGCTCTATCAAAGTGATAGTTAACTAATAGTCCTCAGAGTTAAAATCTATAAGTTACTAGCTATATTAAGAAATTATATACGGCATGCTTGGGGCTAGTACACGGGGATGACCCAGAGAGATGTTGTGGGGAGGGGGGTGGGGGTGGGGTTCATGTTTGGGAACGCATATACACCCGTGGTGGATTCATGTCAATGTATGGCAAAACCAATACAGAATTGTAAAGTAAAATAAAAAAAAAAAAGAAAGAAATTATATGTCATTGAACCAAGTTTCTGGTGTCCCAGTACAGCATTATTTAATCAAAAAGAAAATTGTCTCACTTAACTGTAGATAAAAGTATGAATTACATTCTGTTTTGTAATAACCAAACAAATGTTTTATTCTAACTTGAATCATGAGTGACACATCTTTGAAATATGTTAAATATAGGTAAAAAGGCAGAGAACATCAGTGACAAAAAGAGGTCGACTTTCTTTCCCTCAGAATAATCATGTAAAAGGCTACCTGGTAGATTTTTAAATTATTTTCTTCTTTATTAAATTAGCAAGTAGACTCCTAAACATTTATCTCATCAGTTCAGTTCATCAACATTTATCTCTCATAAGCCATGTAAAACTCTTTGTGACCCCATGGACTCCTGTACTCCAGGCTTCCCTGTCCATCAACAACTCCTGGAGCTTGCTCAAGCTCATGTCCATCGAGTTGGTGATGCTATCCAATCATTTCATCCTCTGTCATCCCCTTCTCCAACTACCTTCAATCTTTCCTAGCATCAGGGTCTTTTCTAATGGGTCAGTTCTTCACATCAGGTGGCCAAAGTATTAGAGTTTCAAGATTAGTCTTTCCAGTGAATACTCAGGACTGAATTCCTTTATGATTGACTTGTTGGATCTCCTTGCAGTCCAAGGGGCTGTCAAGAGTCTTCTCCAACATCACAGTTCAAACACATCTATTCTTCAGTCATCAGCTTTCTTTATAGTCCAACTTCTACATCCATACATGACTACTAGAAAAACCATAGCTTTTACTATAGGGATCTTTGTTGGTAAAGCAATGTCTCTGCTTTTTAATATGCTGTCTAGGTTTGTCATAGCTTTTCTTCCAAGCAGCAAGCATCTTTTAATTTCATGGCTGCAGTCACCATCTGCAGTGATTTTGCAGCCCTCAAAAATAAAGTCTCTCCCTATTTCCATTGTTTCCCAATCTATTTACAATGAAGTGATGGAACCAGATGAAATGATTTTCATTTTTAGAATGAGTTTTAAGCCAGCTGTTTCACTATCCTCTTTCACTTTCATCAAGAAGCTCTTCAGTTCCTCTTCACTTTCTGCCATAAGGGTGGTTTCATCTGCATATCTGAGGTAATTGATATTTCTCCTTGAAATCTTGATTCCAGCCTATGCTTCATCCAGCCTGGCATTTGACATGATGTATTCTGCTTACTGTTTGGAAGGAAAGCTATGACCAACTTAGATAGCATATTCAAATGCAGAGACATTACTTTGCCAACAAAGGTCCATCTAGTCAAGGCTATGGTTTTTCCAGTAGTCACGTATGGATGTGAGAGTTGGACTGTGAAGAAAGCTGAGCACCAAAGAATTGATGCTTTTGAATTTTGGTGTTGGAGAAGACTTTTGAGAGTCCCTTGGACTGCAAGGAGATCCAACCAGTCCATTCTGAAGGAGATCAGTCCTGGGTGTTCTTTGGAAGGAATGATGCTAAAGCTGAAACTCCAGTACTTTGGCCACCTCATGAGAAGAGTTGACTCACTGGAAAAAACTCTGATGCTGGGAGGGATTGGGGGCAGGAGGAGAAGGGGACGACAGAGGATGAGATGGCTGGATGGCATCACTGACTCGATGGACAAGAGTCTGAGTGAACTCCGGGAGGTGGTGATGAACAGGGAGGCCTGGCATGCTGCGATTCATGGTGTCGCAAAGAGTCGGACATGACTGAGTGACTGAACTGAACTGAACTGAACTCTACATATAAGTTACATAAGCAGGGTGACAATACATCCTTGAAGTACTCCTTTACCAATTTGGAACCAGTCTGTTGTTCCATATCTGGTTCTGACTTTTGGTTCTTGACCTGCATATGGATTTCTCAGAGACAGATATGGTAGTCTGGTTTTCCCATCTGTTTCAGAATTTTCCAGAGTTTGATGTGATCTACACAGTCAAATGCTTTAGCTCAATCAATGAAACAGAATTAGATGTTTTGCTGAAATTCTCTTTCTTTTTGAATGATCCAGTGGATGTTGACAATTTGATCTATGGTTTCTCTGTGCATTTTCTAAATCCGGCTTAAACATCTGGAAGTTCACGGTTCATGTACTTTTGAAGCCTAGCTTGGAGAATTTTGAGCATTACTTTACTAGTGTGTGAGATGTGTGCCATTGTGTGGTAGTTTGAACATTCTTTAGCATTGCTTTTCTTTGGGATTGGAATAAAACTGATCTTTTCCAGTCCTGTGGCCACTGCTGAGATTTCCAAATGTTCTGGCATATTGAGTGCAACACTTTCACAGAAACATCTTTTAGGATTTGAAACAGCTCAACTGGAATTCTGTCACTGCCACTATCTTTGTTTGTAGCAATGCTTCCTAAGATCCACTTCATTTTGCAATCCAGAATGTCTGGCTTTAGGTGAGTGATCACACCATCATGGTTATGTGGGTCATTAAGATCTTTTTTGTATAGTTCTTCTGTGTATTCTTGCCACCTCTTATTACTATCTTCCATGCCATTTATGTCCTTTATTGAGCCCATCTTTGTATGAAATGTTCCCTTGGTATCTAATTTTCTTGACGAGATCTCTAGTCTTTCCCATTCTTATATTTCCCTCTATTATTTTTGTTGTTGTTGTTGTTTGCATCAATCACTTAGGAAGTCTTTCTTATCTCCCTTTGATATTCTTTGGAACTCCAAATTCAGATGGATATATCTTTCCTTTTGTCATTTACCTTTGGCTTGTCTTCTTTACTCAGTTATTTGTAAGGCCTCAGACAATCATTATGCCTTTTTGCATGTCTTCTTCTTGGGGATGGCTTTGATCACTGCCTCCTCTACAATGTTATGAACCTCTGTCTATAGTTCTTCAGGCATTCTATCAGATCTAATCCCTTGAATCTATTTGTCACTTCCACTGAATAATTTTAAGAGATTTGATTTAGGTCATACCTGAATTATCTAGTGGTTTTCCCTAGTTTCTTCAATTTAAGTCTGAATTTTCTATAAGGAGTTCATTATCTTAGCCACAGTCAGCTCTTAGTCTTATTTTTCCTGACTGTATAGAGCTTCTCCACCTTTTGCCACAAAGAATATGATCAATCTGATTTCAGTATTGACCATCTTGTGATGTCCATTTGTAGAGTCCTCTGGTGTGTTGTTGGAAGAGGGTGTTTGTCATGATCAGTGTGTTCTCTTGGCAAAACTTTGTTAACCTTTGCCCTGCTTCTTTTTGTACTCCAAGGCCAAATTTGCCTGTTACTCCAGGTACCTCTTGACCTCCTGCTTTTGCAGTAAATCCAGTCGCCTCTGATGAACAGGACATCATTTTGCTTTTTTGGTGTTAGTTCTTAAAAGTCTTGTAGATCTTCACAGAACCATTTAGCTTCAGCTTCTTTAGAATTAGTGATTGGGTCATAGACTTGGATTACTGTGATATTGAATAGTTTGCCTTGGAAACAAACAGATCGTTCTGTCATTTTTTTGACTGCATCCAAGTATGGCATTTTGGTCTCTTGTTTACTATGAGGGTTACTCCATTTTTTCTAAGGGATTCTTGCCCACAGTAGTACATATAATGGTCATCTGAATTAATTCTCCCATTACAGTCAATTTTAGTTCACTGATTCCTAAAATGTTGATGCCATCAACATTCCTAAAATGTCTTGCCATCTCCTGTTTGACCACTTCAAATATACCCTGATTCATGGACCTAATATTCGAGGTTCCTATGTAACATTGTTCTTTACAGCATCAGACTTTACTTCCATCACCAATCATATCTGCAACTGGTGTTGTTTTTGCTTTGGCTCACCATCTTCATTCTTTCCTGAGCTATTTCTCCACTCTTCTCTAGTAGCTTATTGGAAACCTACCGACCTGGGGAGTTCATCTCTCAGATGAACTTTGTCATGAAAAGTTCAAGATAGGAAATTTGTCATATCCTTTTGCCTTTTTATGGAGTTCTCAAGGCAAGAATACTGAAGTGGTTTGCCATTCCACAATGGACCACGCTTTGTCAGAACTCTCCACCATTACTCATCCATCTTGAGTAGTCCTGCATGACATGGTTCATAATTTCATTGAGTTAGACAAGGCTGTGATACAAGCCTTCCCTTGTAACTCAGTTGGTCAAGCATCCACCTGCAATGCAGGAGACCCAAGTTCTATTCCTGGATCAGGAAGATCCCTGGAGAAGGCATAGGCTACCCATTCCAGTATACATGGGCTTCCCTGGTAGCTCAGATGGTAAAGAATTCACCTGCAATGCAGGAGATCTTGGTTCAGTCCATGGGTTCACAAGATCCTCTGGAAGACAGCATGGCAAGCCACTCTAGTATTCTTGCCTGGAGAATCCCCATGGACAGAGGAGCCTGGGAGGTTGTAGTCCATGGAGTTGCAAAGAGTTGAACACAGCACAACACAGCACAGTGATTTATCTCATAGAAATTAATAACTGTGTTTACACAAAACCTGTACCCAGGTGTTTAAAGTAGCTTAATTCTTAATAGCTGGAAACTGGAAATATTGAGATGACCTTCAGTGGGTGAATCATTAGGCAGACCATAGTCCACTTCTAGGATGAAATACTACTCAGTAATAAAAAGGAGGATGTTATTGACACATGTAGCAACCTAGAATCTCCAGGGAATTATTCTTAGTGAAAAAGTCAATCCCAAAATATAACATGCTGGATAATTCCATCTATGAAATCTGAAAATGATAAAATTGCAAATGTGGAGAACAGATTAGTGGTTGCCAGAGGATAATGGAATAAAGGGATGAAAGGACGGGCTACTATGGCTATAAAAGAGCAATGGAAAGGATCCTTGTGAAGATGGAAATGCTCTGTATCTTCAATGTTAATCACCTGTTATGACACTGATACTGTACTTTAGTTCTGTGAGATGTTAAAGGACACATCGGAGTTCCTTATTATTTTGTACAAGTGAATTTGTAATTATCAAAGATTAAAAAGTTTAGGAAAGTAATTTTATTGGTGATTAAAGAATGTAAGGAGAACTTCTGTTCCTCTCTAGTGATCTGGTCTTTGAGATGTAGCAAGAAATTTGGATGTGATATATATTTTTAACCCCAAAGCACAGATCCATGTGAACTAGGAAGGCTCATTTTAATCTTATGCTATTTAATTTAATATAACTGACATTAATGCTAAATGTCAGTTATATAGTTTAAAAATAAAATAATAAACTTAACTATATATTAAATAGCTGATTCCATTAGGCATTATTGTAACAATTAAATATTCTGTGATTTCAAAACATTTATAATCCTTTTCACCAATAAAAATGCTAACATTTGACAACTTTTTAATATCCTGGAAAAGCAACAAAAGCACAGAAAGACATGATACTAGATAAGTTAGTGTTGCTAACTATAAAATACTAACCAGGCGGAACAGTAACTCCTTACTAAAGTTTCCTAAAATGCAAAACAATAAAAGATTTATTAAAAATTGACAGCATGAGAGAGGATTGATATCTGAAAATAATTACCTAAACCACTATAATAATAGAGAAGGTTTAAAGCTACCTGGTATGAACTGCTGAACTGCTATGGGAAGTGAGGAGGGTTGGCGGGGTATGTGTCTTTGCGAATAATTATTGTTAATTACAAATTAAATACATAAGGTGACATTGTTTCTATGAAATCCCTAATGTAGTATAATAGTTGAGTGGGTTGAGATACTGCTCCAGTTTAATCACATTAGATATTCTATGATATTAATTGCACTTTAAAATGCATACATGAACTTAGATTTCAATCTGTTAACAGAAATATTAAAATATTTGAGAATAATTTTTTTAATGATAAAGCAATGTGATTGAGTTCAGTTCAGTTCAGTTGTTCAGTTGTGTCGACTCTTTGCGACCCCATGAATCGCAGGATGCCAGGCCTCCGTATCCATCACCTTTGTTGGCAAAGTAATATTTCTGCATTTGAATATGCAGTCTAGGTTGGTCATAACTTTCCTTCCAAGGAGTAAGCGTCTTTTAATTTCATGGCTGCAATCACCATCTGCAGTGATTTTGGAGCCCCCAAAAATGAAGTCTGACACTGTTTCTACTGTTTCCCCATCTATTTCCCATGAAGTGATGGGACCAGATGCCATGATTTTCGTTTTCTGAATGTTGAGCTTTAAACCAGCTTTTTCACTCTCTTCTTTCACTTTCATCAAGAGGCTTTTTAGTTCTTCACTTTCTGCCATAAGGGTGGTGTCATCTGCATATCTGGGGTTATTGATATTTCTCCCGGCAGTCTTGATTCCAGCTTGTGCTTCTTCCAGCCCAGCATTTCTCATGATGTACTCTGCATATAAGTTAAATAAACAGGGGTGACAGTATACAGCCTTGACATACTCCTTTTCCTATTTGGAACCAGTCTGTTGTTCCATGTCCAGTTCTAACTGTTGCTTCCTGACCTGCATATAGGTTTCTCAAGAGGCAGATCAGGTGGTATGATATTCCCATCTCTTTCAGAATTTCCCACAGTTTATTGTGATCCACACAGTCAAAGGCTTTGGCATAGTCAAGAAAGCAGGAATAGATGTTTTTCTGGAACTCTCTTACTTTTTCCATGATGCAGCGGATGTTGGCAATTTGATCTCTGGTTCCTCTGCCTTTTCTAAAACCAGCTTGAACATCAGGAAGTTCACGGTTCATGTATTGCTGAAGCCTGGCTTGGAGAATTTTGAGTATTCGTTTACTAGCATGTGAGATGAGTACAATTGTGCAGTAGTTTGAGCATTCTTTGGCATTGCCTTTCTTTGGGATTGGAATGAAAACTGACCTTTTCCAGTCCTGTGGCCACTGAGTTTTCCAAATTTGCTGGCATATTGAGTGAAGCACTTTCACAGCATCATCTTTCAGGATTTGAAATAGCTCAACTGGAATTCCATCACCTGCACTAGCTTTGTTCATAGTGATGCTTTCTAAGGCCCACTTGACTTCATATTCCATGATATCTGGCTCTAGGTGAGTGATCACACCATCGTGATTATCTTGGTCATGAAGATCTTTTTTGTACAGGAACTTCAAATTTCCTCTCTTTTATGTGTTATTTTTATTTGATATATGTATTATTTGAGGTATTATAATTTTATTCATTCATTGCATATATATTCATCCAATACTAGCATATATGCAGTAATAATCACAGATTGAATCCACTTACCAGATGTTAGACACTACTGTCAGTTGTTAAATTATACACATTATGTCTACTTTTCACCTTCCTTGGTAAAGCTTGTTTTTATTTTGTAAATAAGAAACTTGTGATTTTTCTGTTAGCGCAAAATCTCTAGTAAGGCACAAAGATGCAGTAATATAACCCTAAATTATTTTTCTCCCCACTCTCACATTGTGTACACTTGAGAATATGAACTTGATGTATATATATTAAATAACCTTTCTTTGGGTCTACTTAGTAAGTTTTGTAATATCAATGGAGTAAGTAAACAAAATCAGAGATTATTAGGAAAATATATTCCTAGAAATAAGCAAAATTTTGGGTTCCTCTCATATCATGTACAGAAGAGCCTGGCATTGATTCCTGAACTATGAAGAATATTCTAGTGTTAGGTGGAATGAATTATTAATATCATATCTGAATCACCAGTGTACTCTGTGATTTAAGGGAAATGTTCAAAGAGGCCAAGTATTACTCTGATAGCACTTCAGTTATCTTAACCATTCTAACCACTCCAAGAAGTAAAATGTTAGAGTTCTTCTTATTCTCCTCCTATGGTTCATCTGTGCCCTCTCCTATTGATCACTCAATTTTTATAATTAAGACATCAGAATAATGGGGCAAATCCTTCAATTGTGCTAAAGGAGAGAACCCCATGTTGTCTTTTGGCCTCAAAATTATATCAGGAAATAGGTTCATCACTCCCCTCTTTCCATGGTATGTATCTCTTGGTTGTTGTTATTCAGTCACTAAGTCGTGTCTGACTTTTTGCAACCCCCTGGACTGCAGCACACCAGTCTTCCCTGTTCATTCACTATCTCTTAGAGTTTGCTCAGATTCATGTCCATTGAGTCAATGATGCCATTCAGCCATCTTGTCCTCTGTTGTCCCTTTCTCCTCTTGCTTTCAATCTTTCCCAGCATCAGTCTTTTCTAGTGAATTACCTCTTCACATCTGGTAGCCAAAGCTTCACTGGAGCTTCAGCTTCAGCATCAGTCCTTCCAATGGACATTCAGGGTTGATTTCCTTTAGGACTGAGTGGTTTAGTCTCTTTGAAGTCCAAGGTATTCTCAAGAGTCTTCTCTGTCTCTAGGTTATTCTTTCCAAATTGTTAATAAAACCCCAAAATCTCATACTTTGTTCTCCTCTTTTGGATCTAGATAGAACACTGACTCTTGAATTGATAGGAACATAAGCTGCATGATTAGGGAAGCACTAGCTCTTACTCCTAGGTACCAGCTTAGTCTGTTATGCATCTGACTAAACAGGCCCTTCCCTTACATAACCACAGTTTGGGGGTACAAGCTTTGCAGATTCATCTTTATTTATCAGAAATTTTTAGGCAGAAATAGCCACTCTGGAATTCTTAGATACACCTTGGCATGATCAAAAGTTGGAGAAATGATGGGCTCTAAGCCTTGAACTTGACCAATCCCTCTGGTTTGACCAGAAATTATCATTTTAAGCATCAAACTGTAGCTGATTTCCACTGAGCCTTAGAGAATGCCAGGGCCTTTTCTAGGATGATAAGCACTTCTTGATTGAGCAATTCAAAATTTACCTATCAATAAGAAGATTATATATGGTCATGGGAGACTTAATTCTTTCAGCTGCTTATGATAATTAAGTATACTAATATACATATGTTAATAAACATAAAATTGAAATTATATGCTTAAACCTATTAATGCATATAGATATTTCATTATAATTATTAGAATATATAAATAATATATACAAAAAGACTATCTTAAATAAATGAAGAAACTGAGGCTCAAAAAGAATAAGTGAATCATTCACACAAAACTTAATGATGACTTGAACACTAACGCTAATTTTCTACTATATACATGAAAAGCGGAAATATTCAATATAAAGTGACCATACAGAAAATTTACCTAATTGATAGCTGTTACTTTTTTCCAATGTAATTTGCTTTTATATTTTGAAAGTATTTTATATATACAATATGTAAAATTTTATCACAATTACCTTATACTAAAATTTAAAAGTGTATTTTTCAAAAAGAATCTTGAGCAATGATGTTGAAAAATTGCATTTAATATTACTATCAGCATTTAAAAAAGAACATCACTTGCCTAAAGCAATGCTTAGTATTGTTCAGTTTTATTTGATAATGAACTAAATGTCATGAGAACCATAAATCATTACTTTTTACTATGTAGAAAAGGATATTGTAGCAGATGATATTTCTTAGATGGGATTTTTAAAAAATAGATGTATTACTTTTCCTCTGACTTAATGACAGTAAATTTGGAATATAACAAATTTCAGGAAAAAAGGCAACAACATCTGGAAATTAAATGCACAGATTCTGAAATTATACTGCTCAAGTATAGATCCAGGATCCAACATTACAGGAGTAGGATCTGATAAAATGTCATTATTTTACAAGCTTCATATTTTTCATCTGTAAAACTGGAAAAATAAGAATATACGCTTGTTGGACTGATGCTTTATATGAATAAAGTGATCAACATAAATGTTGTTAAATAAAAAAAAAATTTGATATTGGATATGTTACCCCAGGAAATGTTGGCTGGTGTAAAAGCTTTGGTTTTTTTAATAATAAAGAGAAAAACACATTTAGATTATTTTTCAGTATTGTAAACTACAAAAATAAATTTCTTTTCACATCACCGCCAAAAAACGTTTGCTAAAACATTGCAGTTATTTTCAATACCTTCATTTTAAAAGTTAGAAGTCACTTTTTTCCATTCTATTATTTACTGTTATTTAAATAAAACTAATACATTACAGAAAAAGGTATAGTCAAAGCTATGGTTTTTACAGTAGTTATTTATGTGTGGATGTGAGAGTTGGATCATAAAGAAAGCTGAACACCAAAGAATTGATGCTTTTGAACTGTGGTGTTCGAGAAGACCCTTGAGAGTCCCTTGGACTGCAAGGAGATCCAACCAGTCCATCCTAAAGGAAATCAGTCCTGAATATTCATTGGAAGGACTGATGCTGAAGCTTATACTCCAATACTTTGGCCACCCTATGCAAAGAGCCAGCTCATTAGAAAAGACCATGATGCTGGGAAAGATTGAAGGCAGGAGGAGAAGGGGACGACAAAGGACGGGATGGTTGGATGGCATCACCAACTTGATGGACATGAGTCTGAGCAGGTTCCAGAAGTTGGTGATAGACAGGGAAGACTGGCATGCTGCAGTCCATGGGATCAAAAAGAGTCGGACATGATTGAGTGACCGAACTGAACTGAAATACAAGCACACATTTTATTATTTTTAAATTTGAATTTCACATTCACAAACATTTAATGGCTATAGTAATAAGGTTTGAAGTTTGTTTTTTAAAAATTCTGCTATAATTTCCAGATGCAGTGAGTGGGTTATAGCAATTCACCATATATATAATCTTCTCTTACACTGTTAGGTAATTGACTATGTGGTCCCTGTGTGCTAACACTTGTCCAACTCTTTGAGACCCTTTGAATTGTATTCCACTCGTTAGGCTCCTCTGTCTGTGGGATTCTCCAGGCAAGAATTCTGGAGGGGGTTGTCATTTCCTCCTCCAGGGGATCTTCTGCACCGAGGGATCAAACCCAGGTCTCCAGCAACTCCTGCCTGGCAGGCGTACTCTTCTAGCACTGAGGCACAGGAAAAGCCCAAAAAATAAACACTATTCACTTACTTTGTGGATAAAAGTTATGAAAAATTCATGCTGGCCTCTGTTTTATCTGCATTATGATTACTAATGCTAAACAGCTACCATAGTGCAGTGACTATTACAGTGAAACTTTAGAATGAAAAGAAAACAACAAAATTGCCAAAATTTATGAAACTTTAAAGCATTTCAATTATTTATTCAAACATGGTTGCATTTAACAACTTTTAACTCTTGAGTTTTATTTTTAGTTATAAAATGCAAGAAAACTATTTTGAAATGCAGAAATATATAGCTTATAAGAGTTGTCACCATGCAAATTAACACATCATTATGATGACATTATAATCAAATTATGGATTATTGTCAGAAACATACATTATGCTATGCTTGCCACTCACAATCACTGAATCAAACTCTCATCACCATAAATGCTTAATCTGTTGTCGATCTTTATATAAATGAAAATACACATTGAACATTCCTTTATTTCTGTTTTCTCTTACCCAGTAAAATAGTAGGGAGATCCATTAATAATGTTGCAAGTAATGTGAGTTCATTCATTTTTTGCTCTATCGTTTACCATTATGTGACTATTTTAAAGTGTGCTTATCATATCTGTTGAAGGATATTTTGCTTGTTCCAGTTTGAGGCTTTTATGAATAATGCTATCAGAAAAAAAAACATTTTACATGTATGTGTTTTACACACACATATAGAGTCCTTTTAGGTGTATACCATGGACTAGAATTGTTTGGTCGTAGCGTAACCTGGGTTCTGCTTTGATAGACACTGCTAATCAAGTTTCTAAAATGGTCATAAGAATTTACATTCAAATCAACAGAGTATAGAGGACCTAGTGGTTCCATATATTCTTCAGCTTTTGGTACTTTTCACTTTTAAAACAACTATTCTAGGAACGGTATGCTATATCTTATAGTGGAATTAATTTATGCTTCCTTATGTCCATTTGCCTCATTACAACTTCTCTTTCTCCTTATTCTCTCCTTTTTCATCTTTTTCCTAGTCCTCCTCCTGTGATTCTGTGCATGCTTAAACTCTCAATCATGTCCAGTTCTTTTGTGATCCATGGACTGTAGCCTGCCAGGCTCCTCTGTCAATGGAATTCTCCAGGCAAGAATACTGGAGTGGGTAGCCATTCCCTTCTCCAGGGGATCTTCCCGACCCAGGGACTGAGCCCATGTCTCCTGTATTGAAGGCAGATTCTTTACCATCTAAGCCACCAGGGAGGCCCAGTTGGCCATGCATGGCATGCCGTAATTCCCCTGCCAGGGGTGGAACCTGTGCCCATTTGGTCCATGGGGCACCACTGGACCACCAGGGAAGTCTTCCTTATGATTATGATTATCAGAGGCTGCTATATTCTAAAGCCTGAAAAATGCAAAGACTCATCAGGAGAAAAAAAAAAAAGCTAAAGGCTGACAAAGTCAGATTTACTGACCTGATGCAGCAAGAGGGAACTCCCAGAGAACCAGAAATCGCCACTTCACAAGAGAGATTAGGGAATCATCTTGCTGGAGGTCTTGCTTGTCACCAAATAAGTCTTAGGAAAGTCTAAAGGGAGCAGGAGTCTTGCCACAAGGCCAGGGCAGTTTAGGGATTAGGTAACACCAGTAAAATATGGAAGTGGAAAAGTGGTTCTACAGAAAAGTAATAATCATTAAAAGTAGAAATTATTATGAGATCTCAAAGTTGCCACATGACCTTGGGAAAAACAAATTCTCTAGTTAATTTTGTAGCCAATTTTATCTGTGCCTGTCCTCCCACTGTGATTAATGGCAAGGTTGCTTTTTCTCTTTTTTTAATACAAGTTAGTTTTCAATCTTTTAGCTGCAGTCTAGTTTTTACTCTTTCATTATATATTCTGGATACAAGTCTATGTCATTTGAGGCAGTTGGACTATCACCTCCCATTCTCTGGCTTTCCCTTTTCCCCTCTTAATAACATCTGATGATTTTAATAAAGTAAAATTCATCAATTTTTAATTAAGGGTTAGTGTTTGGTGTATGCAAAGTTCAGGAAGATATTTTTCCTGTATTGTAGAAGATTTGTTAACTTACTTTTCACATTAAGTCTATAGTTCCTCTGGAATTGATTTCTGTATATAGTGTAAGGTAGGAATTTAGATAATGGGACTCATTATTTTCATCTTTGCCTGTGAAAAGCCATATTGTCCAATAACTTTTACTGGAAAGAATATTATTTTTCACTGTGTTGCAGTGGCTCATTTTCACAAATTGGGTGACAATATATACAGGTGAGTCTGTTTCTACACTAAATTAATTTCCATAAGTCTATATAGCTATCCTACCAATATTTGGCTTTTCTACCAATAATCACGGTAGTGATATAAGTCTTAGAAATGGCTAATATAAACTTCTAAATTTGTTTTCATTTTCAACTGCATCTTCAATTTTCTTTGCCACTTTGCAACACACACACACACATACACACACACACACACACACACACACACACAAACTCACACCACAATATACCTGAGGGGATTATGACTGGGGTTGCTTTGAAACTATAGGATTCTGTTTAACAACTTAAGGATATTTGCCAATTTAATATTTTTCATTCTTCCAATCATTGAGCATGAAATGGCTCATTTAATTTGTCTTTATTTTTCAGTTCAGTTCAGTTGCTCAGTTGTGTCTGACTCCTTGTGACCCCATGGACAAAAGCACGCCAGGCTTCCCTGTCCATATCCAACTCCCAGAGCCTACTCAAACTCATGTCCATCGTGTCGGTGATGCCATCCAGCCATCTCATCCTCTGTCATATCCTTCCCTTCCTGCCTTCAATCTTTCCGACCATCAGGGTCTTTTCTAATGAGCCAGCTCTTTGTATAGTGTTGCCAAAGTTTTGGAGCTTCAGATTCAGCATCAGTCCTTCCAATGAATATTCAGGATTGATTTGTTTAGGATGGATTTGTTTGATCTCCTTGCAGTCCAAGGGATTCTCAAGAGTCTTCTCCAACACCACATTTCAAAAGCATCAATTCTTCAGCACTCAGCCTTTTTTTATGGTTCAACTCTCACATTCATACATGACTACTGGAAACACCATCCTTTGACTAGATGGACCTTCTGGCAAAGTAATGCCTCTGCTTTTTAATATGCTGTCTAGGTTTCTCATAGCTTTTCTTCCAAGGAGCAAGTGTCTTTTAATTTAATGGCTTCAGTCACCATCTGCAGTGATTTTGGAGCCCAAGAAAATAAATAATAAATACCTGTTGGTAAATATCAAAGTGTATAATTACTGGCTGTGGAGAGAATATGTTTCCTGTTTTAAAGAAACCTCCAAACAGTCTTCCAAAGTGGCCATACTATTTTTCATTCCTATCAGCAATGAACAAGAGTTTCTGTTGATCCACATTCTTGCCCACATTTGGTGTTGCCTGTGTTCTGGATTTTGGCCATTCTAATAGGTGTGTAGTAGGATCTCACTGTTTTAATTTATCTGATGACATATGATTGTAACATCTTTCTCTATGCTTATTTACCAGATGTGTTTCTTCTTTGGTAAGATGTCCTCATTTTCTGTCCACATTTTGATCAGCTTGTTTTCATTTTCTTATTGCTGAATTTTTTGAGTTATTTTATATATTGGATGTATTTGTGTGTATGCTCAGTCATGTCTGACTCTTTTTGATCCCACTCTTTGTGGCCTGACTATAGCCTGTCTGGTTTCTCTGTCCATTGAGATTCTCCCGGCAAGAATACTGGAGTGGGTTGCCATTTCCTCCTCCAGAGGATCTTCCTGATCCAGGGATCAAATACATATTTCCTGTATTGGCAGGTGGATTCTTTACGCTAGTGCCATTTGGGAACCATTTATTGGATAATAGTCCTTAATTAGATGCCTTTTGTAAAGTTTTCTTTCTCTGTGGCTTATCACCTCATTTTTTGTCCATGTGTTTCACAGAACATTTTTAGTTGTAATGAAAGCCATCTCACTAATTTTTTCTTTCATAGATCATGCCTTTACTATTTCATCTAAAAAAATCTTGTCAAAAACTAAGATTGTCTAGGTTTTCTCCTGTAATATCTTTAGAAGTTATATAGTTTTGCATTTTTACAGTTAGGCCTATGAATGATTTTGAGTTAACTTTCGTGAAGAGTGGAAGATCCATGAATACAGAGTGTCTTACATTTTTTTTAGATCTTTAAAAGTTTCTTTGAATAATGTTTTGTAGTGTTCAATGTAGAAGTCTTTCAATAAATTACTTCAATTATGTTATTTTTATGTATTATATTCTTATTTACACTTCATTCTCTTTTAAATTGTTCATTCCTAACATGTAGAAATACATATTCTTTAATACCGATCTTGTATCCTGCATGATGACTGCAGCCATGAAATAAAAGACATTTACTCCTTGGAAGGAATGTTATGACAAACCTAGACAGCATATTAACAAGCAGAGACATTACTTTGCCACCAAAAGTCTGTCTAGTCAAAGCTATGGTGTTTCCAGTAGTCATGTATGGATGTGAGAGTTGGAATACAAAGAAAGTTGAGCGCAGAAGAATCAATGCTTTTGAACTGTGATATTGGAGAAGACTCTTGAGAGCCCCTTTGACTGCAAGGAGCTCAAACCAGTCAATTCTAAAGGAGATCAATCCTGAATATTCATTGGAAGGACTGATGCTGAAGCTGAAGCTGAAGCTCCAATACATTGGCCACCTGATGTGAAGAACTGACTCATTTGAAAAGACCCTGATGCCGGGAAAGATTGAAGGTGGGAGAAGGGGACGACAGAGGATGAGATGGCTGGATGGCATCACTGACTCAATAGACATGAGTTTGAGTAAATTCCGGGAGTTGGTGATGGACAGGGAAGCCTGGCGTGCTGCAGTCCATGGGGTCACAAAGAGCCGGTCACGACTGAGCGACTGAACTGAACTGACCTGCATCCTGTAACTTTGCTCCTCTTGACTTTTTCAGTTCTCTATAGATTTGGGGTCGGGGGGGCTAGAATTTTATACAAGAAATATTATGCCATCTGCAAATACATATAATTTTACTTTTTACCACACTGAAATACTTTTCTGTCTTCTCTTACTTCTGTACCATGACTTGACATATAGTATATGTCGAATATTTCACCATTAAGTATGATGTTAATTATACATTTTTTAGGGGTCTTTTATCAGGTTAAGAAAGTTCAGTTCTATTTACTGATTTTTATTAGAAGAGGGCAATCAAGTTTGTTAGATGCTTTTTCTATGTCTTTGTTAAGATAATCACACGCTTTTAAATTTTATTTTACCATTGATATGGTATATTACATTAATTACTCTTAGATACTAATCTAAAGAGTATACTTTGAATAAATCCCACCTGGTAATTGTGTACAATTATTTTTTTGGTGCTCCTGAATTTGGCTTTATGGCATTATGTTGAGGCTATATACAAGTGTATTCATAAGATATATTAGTTTGTAGCTTTTTTCTTATGATGCTTGTAGTTTGATATTAGGATAATATTGGCCTTATCTAATGTATTGAGAAGTGTCTCCTTTGCTTCTGTTTGTTTGGTAGAGTTTGTAAATTTTTCATTTGATATTACATAATTTGCATAATTCCCAAGTGAAGTCATTAGGGACTAGGTTGTTCTTCATAGAAAAGTTGTTATTTTCAGTTCAGTTTCTCTACATATAGGTCTGTTGAGATTTTCTATTTGATTTAGTGTCAATTTTGGAAGTTTCTGTCTTTTTAGTATTTGTTCATTTCACAAGGTTAATGAATTTGGCGGCATAGAGTTGTTAATATTGTCCTTTATATTGTTTTCTCTCACTTTTGTAAAGTTAGTAATGATGGCCTGTTTTCCATATCTGAATTTTTTAAATATTCTTTATTTTTAATCAGTGTTGCAAGAGGTTTTGCAGCACTGTTGATCTGTGCAAATAGTCAACTTTTGGTATAGCTGATTTTCTCTGTTGTTTTCTATTCTCCATATTATTTATCACTGTTCTTCACTGCTAGAATTTTTAAAAAATTTAGCATATAATTATATTATAAATGAAGCAAAATGTTTTTCCATGTCCCTTTATATTTTTCATTACTTTAACAACTATTATTGAACATCTATTATTCTTAGGAATTATCTTAGGTACCAGAAGTATAAAATCACATATGATCTCTCTGCCAATAGCTTTGGAAAATGAACTTGTATTCAAGTAGAGAATAATTATGGAAAAAATACTCTAAGATTTTGTGCTTTTATATTTACCAGATTCTTCAATTTTGCCCAAGGATTATTAAAATTAAGTTATAATTATTAAAATTCAATAATCATGCTATTAATCAGGCATAATTTGAAACTTTTAAAACGTTTTCTATAGAAAACTAATCATACCATCTAAACATAATGAAGTTATTATTACTGGCCACAAAAAAAGAGACTTAACATTCAGTTCAGTTCAGCTCAGTCACTGAGTCATGTCCGACTCTTTGCGACCCCATGAATTGCAGCACGCCAGGCCTCCCTGTCCATCACCAACCTCCAGAGTTCACTCAGACTCGCATCCATTGAGTCAGTGATGCCATCCAGCCATCTCATCCTCGGTCGTCCCCTTCTCCTCCTGCCCCCAATCCCTCCCAGCATCAAAGTCTTTTCCAATGAGTCAATTCTTTGCATGAGGTGGCCAAAGTACTGGAGCTTCAGCTTTAGCATCATTCCTTCCAGAGAAATCCCAGGGCTGATCTCTTTCAGAATGGACTAGTTGGATCTCCTTGAAGTGCAAGGGACTCTCAAGAGTCTTCTCCAACACCACAGTTCAAAAGCATCAATTCTTTGGCACTCAGCCTTCTTCACAGCCCAACTCTCACATCCATACATGATCACAGGAAAAACCATAGCCTTGACTAGACGAACCTTAGTTGGCAAAGTAATGTCTCTGCTTTTGAATACACTGTCTAGGTTGGTCATGACTTTTCTTCCAAGAAGTAAGCGTCTTTTAATTTCATGGCTGCAGTCACCATCTGCAGTGATTTTGGAGCCCAAAAAAATAAAGTCTGACACTGTTTCCACTGTTTCCCCATCTATTTCCCATGAAGTGATGGGACTGGATGCCATGATCTTCGTTTTCTGAATGTTGAACTTTAAGGCAACTTTTTCACTCTCCTCTTTCACTTTCATCAAGAGGCTTTTTAGTTCCTCTTCACTCTCTTCCATAAGGGTGGTGTCATCTGCATATCTGAGGTTATTGATATTTCTCCCGGCAATCTTGATTCCAGCTTGTGTTTCTTCCAGTCCAGCGTTTCTCATGATGTACTCTGCATTGAAGTGAAATAAGCAGGGTGACAATATCCAGCCTTGAAGTACTCCTTTTCCTATTTGGAACCAGTCTGTTGTTCCATGTCCAGTTCTAACTGTTGCTCCTGACCTGCCTATAGATTTCTCAAGAAGCAGGTCGGGTGGTCTGGTATTCCCATCTCTCTCAGAATTTCCCACAGTTTATTGTGATTCACACAGTCAAAGGCTTTGGCATAAAAGCAGAAATAGATGTTTTTCTGGAACTCTCTTGCTTTTTCCATGATCCAGCGGATGTTGGCAATTTGATCTCTGGTTCTTCTGCCTTTTCTAAAACCAGCTTGAACATCAGGAAGTTCATGGTTCATGTATTGCTGAAGCCTGGCTTGGAGAATTTTGAGCATTACTTTACTAGCATGTGAGATGAATGCAATTGCACGGTAGTTTGAGCATTCTCACATTGCCTTTCTTTGGGATTGGAATGAAAACTGACCTTTTCCAGTCCTGTGGCCACTGCAGAGTTTTCCAAATTTGCTGGCATATTGAGTGTAGCACTTTCACAGCATCATCTTTCAGTATCTGAAATAGCTCAACTGGAATTCCATCACCTCCACTAGCTTTGTTCGTAGTGATGCTTTCTAAGGTCCACTTGACTTCACATTCCAGGATGTCTGGCTCTAGATGAATGATCACACCATTGTGATTATCCAGGTCATGAAGATCTTTTTTGTACAGTTCTTCTGTGTATTCTTGCTATCTCTTCTTAATATCTTCTGCTTCTGTTATGTCCATACCATTTCTGTCCTTTATTGAGCCCATCTTTGCCTGAAATGTTCCCTTGGTATCTCTAATTTTCTTGAAGAGATCTCTAGTCTTTCCCATTCTGTTCTTTTCCTCTATTTCTTTGCATTGATCACTGAAGAAGGCTTTCTTATCTCCTCTTGCTATTCTTTGGAACTCTGCATTCAGATGCTTATATCTTTCCTTTTCTCCTTGGCTTTTCACTTCTCTTCTTTTCACAGCTATTTATAAGGCTTCCCCAGACAGCCATTTTGCTTTTTTGCATTTCTTTTCCATGGGGATGGTCTTGATCCCTGTCTCCTGTACAATGTCACAAACCTCATTCCATAGTTCATCAGGCACTCTATCTGTCAGATCTAGGCCCTTAAATCTATTTCTCACTTCCACTGTATAATCATAAGGGATTTGATTTAGGTCATACCTGAATGCTCTAGAGTTAACATTAGTGTTTTCAAGTCACTGATGTATTTAAATCTACATAATCAAGTTGCTTAATTCACTAACTTACTATTGTTTAAATAGGATATGCATTATTAAAAGTGTTTATAGACTTTTTATTCATATATTATTTCATAATAAAGCCACAGAATATAAAATTTGTTATGCTAATCAACAATGAGCTGTGTTGATGAGTCAAAATGTATGCATATAACCTGTAAGAGTTTAAAATGAAGTTCATTCTCTATGTTGCATATACAATGTCTAAAATATTAACTTACCAGCTTATTATTTTTAGTAAATAATAATGAAAGGCTTATAATTTTTATTATGTGATAAAATAATAAAGAAACAGATTGTTTAAAAATTTTAAAACAGTTTATGAATGTATTTTTAAAGCTCTCTTCTATTTCTTTCTAAAATGAAACATCAATAATATCATCATTTTCACATTTAAGCTCCACAAAGGCTTTTTTTTTTTTTTTTTCTGTAGAAAGTCAAAGGTTTTAGAAGGGCAACCCACACTTTTCTGCTGTTGCTCTTGAACCAATGGCAATTATTTTCATTCCAGGTTAATATGGCACCAACATCTCAGCATATATTTTGACAGCTGAAACCTTGCCATTTAAAGGTTAGAATCTCTCTTTTGAGAGGAAAACATAGAAGCACTTCCATCTTACAGGACATTTTCTAACTTCCCAAAATACTTGGAAATATCATTAAATCATAAAACCTTTCAATTTAAGGTATCACAGATTTTGTTTTTTCATGATGAACCCAGTAATTAATCTATGTTCGCTGTCAGAAATTGAATACAAGATAAATGATTTTATAAAGAACTGAAAGCTTTGGGAAAAACCCCAAAACACTAATATCTATATAAGGGAAATAAATCCCATATTGAGGTATTATTTTATCCTTGTTGGACTGGCAAAAATTCAAAAGCTGAATGGCACTAAGTATGATGTTTCTAAGGATGTAACAATGTAGGATTTGGCTGTATAAGATATATAATATCCTTCATGCACATCAAGTAAGAGGAAGATGTTTAGAGATCAGTAACAATGTATATGGGGCTTTGTTAGCTAGCTTTATTGTGGTAATCTCATAAGGTATATTTCTATCAAAACTTAACACTAAACAACTTAAATGTATGCAATTTTTAATTTGTTAACTATACCTCATTAAAGCTGGAAAAAAATAATGTACCTTGAACTGAGTTGTATGATTAACCTATTTTGATAATTCAGATCCAGAAAAAATAAGTGCAAAAGAAGAAAAAGACAATTATTAATTAGGAAATATAAAACTATAAATAAGACATTAGCACACAAAATTATAGTCCCAAGAAAAAATTGAAGCAAATATTATTTATTAATTTATTTCCAATATGTAGTTTTAAGGGTCTCTATACATACCTGTCTCTCTATCTCTATCCATCTAGTCATATCTATAACTATATGTTTTAAAGCTTTAGACAAATCCTGTTATTTAATGACTATTAAGATGATGTTCTCCCATATTGCAGCAGACCCATCTTTTTTTGATCAAAAATTATTCTTTTGGGATATTCGGGAGAATAGGCAATCACTCTCTTAGTGTTTCCAGTAAAATCAAATAGAGAAACTATTGCCACTGTTCAGAAACAATGTAATCCCCTAAAGGACACTTGACCTAAATACGAAGATCTCCTTGTGTTGAAGCTGTGAGGCCAATCAGATATGAGCTCTGATTTCATCAGTCATTCTACAAATTATAAATCCCAACTTGAAATTCATTAATGATCTGGTTAAATTTGAAAATTATATCCTTGATGAAAATCTCCTTTTTTACTGACATTATCACTGTGACCACCCCACAGGGACAAGATGGACCCCCACCCAAAATTTGGTTCAGATTGAAACTGAATATGTCACGTACACCAAGACAGCATGAAAGATATATCACTTACAAATTAAGGTTTTCTAGAAACAACAAAGCAGTCTTACCAAACTGGTCCAAAGGTAGCTTGAGAAGGCAGGGGAAAAAACACTGACAAATTTTTTATTGTGATTAGTGGATGCAACTGGAATCTGTCTCTGGTCAGAGGCTTGTGTGGTTTAAATCTCCCACTGTGGCAAAGATGAGAGCACACAGGCAGAAAAGAGACAGGAGTGAGACTTAGAAGCTGTCAGCAGTCTTGGTTTGAAAACTGGAGTCAGATTCTTTATTAGAAATCATGTTTATTCACTCTATTATTTTTCCACTTTTAATGTAAGACTCAAAGATAAAGTTCCTAAAGAGTTGAACATGTTTAGCTTCTGACATCCATCTCTTGAGCCAGCCAGGTGTTCTTGCACCAGTGTCTTCACAGGGCACAAATCACCATGGAATTCCCACTGAAACTTGATGAGAGGTATCGGAGCATCTTCCAATTGCATGGCCCAGGGACTGATACAGAGTCTACACATAGCAGGACCTTCCCAGGGACCTCAGTTCCTCAAAGCTCTTCATCCAAGAAAAATAAACATATCATTATAAAAATAATTATTCTGCAGCTGACTCCAAATTTATATCAAATGGCTTTCTCTTCCACTCCACTCAGATTATACTTTTATCTACTTCTACTCTCTAGATTTGTTTCAAAAATCTATTCCAGAGGGCCAGAGCAGAAGAATCAATCACTGGACTAGCTTATATTGAACAACTTCATGGTCAGAATGAAGCTTTCCATTTTTTTTTTTTTAATTTTTATAGAGAATAGCAACCCACTCTAATAGACTTGCCTGGAGAATTCCATGGACTGAGGAGCCTGGTGGGTTACAGTCCATGGGGTCACAAAGAATCGAACACAACTGAGTGACTGACACACACAACAACATAATTGCTTTACAATGTTGTTTTTCTTTCTGCTGTACAGCAAAGTGAATGAACCACACACATACATATATTCCCTCTTTTTTGGATTTCCTTCCCATTTAGGTCACCCTAGAACATGGAGTGAAGTTGTGCTACACAGTAGATTCTCACTAGTAGTCTGTTTTATGCATAGTATGAGTAGTGTATATATGTCAAAACCAATCTCTCAACTCATCCCACCTCTCCCTTCCCTCTTGGTATTCATATACTTGTTCTCTACATCTCTGTCTCTATTTCTGCTTTGCAATAAAGATCATCCTTATCATTTTTCTAAGTTACACATATATGTATTAATATGCATTTGTTTTTCTTACTTCACTCAGTATGATGGTTTCTAGATCCATCCACATCTTTGCAAATGGCACAATTTTGTTCATTTCTATGGCTGAGTAATATTCCATTGTATATATATACTATATCTGCTTTATCCATTCATCTATTGACATTCACATTGCTTTCATAGCCTAGCTATTGTAAATAGTGCTGCAATGAACATTGGGATATATGTTTATTTTGGAATTATGGTTTTCTCTGGCTATATGCCCAGGAGTGGAATTGCTGGGTCATATAGTAGTTCTATTTTCAGCTTTTAAAGGAACTTCCATTCTGTTTTCCATAGTGGCTGTATCAATTTACACTCCCACCACTAGTGCAAAAGGGTCCCCTTTTCTCCACACCTGCTCCAACATTTATTGTTTGTAGATTTTTTGATGACGGTCATTCTAACAGTTTCCTATGCAACACTGCTCTTTTTTTTTTTTTAACACTGCTCTTTATGGCATCGGATTTTGCTTCTATCAACCAGTCACATCCACAACTCAGTGTTTTGTTTTTTTTTAATTAATTAATTTATTTATTTTTTATTTTACTTTACAATGCTGTATTGGTTTTGCCATACATTGACATGAATCCACTCCGTCCCTTCATTCTTTCTGGTGTTATTTCTCACTCTTCTCCAGTAGCATATCAGGTACCTACCAGTCTGGGGAGTTCATCTTTCAGTGTCCTATCTTTTTGCCTTTTAATACTGTTCATGGGGTTCTCAAGGCAAGAATACTGAAGTGGTTTGCCATTCCTTTCTCCAGTGGACCACATTTTGTCAGAAATCTCCATCACGACTAGTCCATCTTGGGTGGCCCTACATGGCATGGCTTAGTTTCATTGAATTAGACAAGCCCGTAGTCCATGTGATGAGTATGGCTAGTTTTCTATGATTGTGATTTCAGTTTGCTTGCCCTCTGATGCCCTCTTTCAGTGCCTACTGTTTTACAGGGGTTTCCCTTACCTTGAACATGGGGTATCTCCTCTTGACTTTTCGCCGCTTGCTGGATGTGACTGGTGATAGAAGTAAGGTCCGACGCCATAAAGAGCAATATTGCATAGGAACCTGATATGTTGGGTCCAGGAATCAAGGCAAATTGGAAGTGGTCAAACAGAAGATGGCAAGAGTGGACGCCAACATTCTAGGAATCAGCAAACTAAAATGAACTGGAAGGGGTGAATTTAACTCAGATGACCATTATATCTGCTACTGTGGGTAGGAATACCTTAGAAGAGTCCAAAATGCAGTACTTAGATGCATGCTCAAAAATGACAGAATGATCTCTGTTTGTTTCCAAGACAAACCATTCAATATCATGGTAATCTAAGTCAATGACCCGACCAGCAATGCTGAAGAAACTGAAGTTGAACGATTCTATGAAGACCTACAAGACCTTCTAGAACTAGCACACAAAAAAAAGATGTCCTTTTCATTATAGGGGACTGGAATGCAAAAGTAGGAAGTCAAGAAACACCTGGAGTAACAGGCAAATTTGGCCTTGGAGTACAGAATGAAGCAGGGTAAAGGCTAATAGATTTTTGCCAAGAGAATGCACTGGTCATAGCAAACACCTATTCCAACAACACAAGAGAAGACTATACATGGATATCACCAGATGGCCGACACTGAAATCAGATTGATTATATTCTTTGCAGCCAAAGATGGAGAAGCTCTATACAGTCAGCAAAAACAAGACCAGGTGTTGACTGTAACTCACAACAAGAACCCCTTATTGCCAAATTCAGACTTAAATTAAAGAAAGTGGGGAAAACCACTAAACCATTCAGATATGACCTAAATCAATCCCTTATGATTATACAGTGGAAGTGATGAATAGATTCAAGGGACTAGATTTGACAGAGTGCCTGATGAACTATGGATGGAGGTTCGTGACATTGTACAGGAGACAGCGAGCAAGACAATCCTCAAGAAAAAAAAAAATGTAAAAAAGCAAAATGGCTGTCTGAGGAAGCCTTACAAAAACCTGTGAAAAGAAGAGAAGTGAAAGCAAAGGAGAAAAGGAAAGATATACCCATTTGAATGCAGAGTTCCAGAGAATAGTAAGGAGAGATAAGAAAGCCTTCCTCAGTAATCAATGCAAAGAAATAGAGGAAAATAATAGAATCTGAAAGACTAGAGATCTCTTCAGGAAAATTAGAGATACCAAGGGAACATTTCAGGCAAAGATGGGCTCAATAAAGGACAGAAATGGTCTGGACCTAACAGAAGCAGAAGATATTAAGAAGAGATGGCAAGAATACACAGAAGAACTGTACAAAAAAATGTCTTCATGACCCAGATAATCATGATGGTGTGATACCTCACCTAGAGCCAGACATCCTGGAATGTGAAGTCAAGTGGGCCTTAGGAAGCCTCACTATGAACAAAGCTAGTGGATGTGATGGAACTCCAGTTGAGCTATTTCAAATCCTGAAAGATGATGCTGTGAAAGTGCTGCACTCATTATGCTAGCAAATTTGGAAAACTCTGCAATGGCTACAGGACTAGAAAAGTCAGTTTTCATTCCAAACCCAAAGAAAGGCAATGCCAATGAATGCCAAAACTACGGCACAATTGCACTCATCTCACACACCAGTAAAATAATGGTCAAAATTCTCCAAGCCAGGTTTCAACAAATACGTGAACCACGAACTTCCATATATTCAAGGTGGATTTAGAAAAGGCAGAGAAATCAGAGATCTAATTGCCAACATCCATGGGATCATCAAAAAAGCAAGAGAGTTCCAGAAATACATCTATTTCTGCTTTCTTGACTATGCCAAAGCCTTTGACTGTGTGGATTACAATAAACTGGAAAGTTCTGAAAGAGATGGGAATACCAGACCACCTGACCTGCCTCTTGAGAAACCTATATGCAGGTCAGAAAGCAACAGTTAGAACTGGACTTGGAAAAACAGACTGGTTCCAAATAGGAAAAGGAGTACATCTGGGCTTCATATTGTCACTGTGCTTATTTAACTTATATGCAGAGTACATCATGAGAAACGCTGGGCTGGATGAAGCACAAGCTGGGATCAAGACTGCCAAGAGAAATATCAATAACCTCATATATGCAGATGATACACCCCTTATGGCAGAAAGTGAAGAACTAAAGATCCTCTTGATTAAAGTGAAAGTGGAAAGTGAAAAACTTGGCTTAAAACTCAACATTCAGAAAACTAAGATTATGGCATTCGGTCCCATCACTTCATGGCAAATAGATGGGGGGAAAGTGGAAACAGTGAGATACTTTATTTTGGGTGGCTCCAAAATCATTGCAGATGGTGACTGCAGCCATGAAATTAAAACACTTACTCCTTGGAAGGAACATTATGACAAACCTAGACATCATATTAAAAAGCATAGACATTACTTTGCCAACAAAGGTCTGTCTAGTCAAATCTATGTTTTTTTCCAGGAGTCATGTATGTATGTGAGAGTTCGACTATAAAGAAAGCTGAGTGCCAGAGAATTGATGCTTTTGAACTGTGGTGTTGGAGAAGACTGTTGAGAGTCCCTTGGCCTGCAAGGAGATCCAACCAGTCCATCCTAAAGGAGATCAGTCCTGAGTTTTCACTGGAAGGACTGATTTTGAAGCTGAAACTCCAATACTTTGGCCACCTGATGTGAAGAGCTGACTGATTTGAAAAGACTTTGATGCAGGGAAAGATTGAGGGCAGGAGGAGAAGCAGATAAGAGAAGATGAGAAGGTTTGATGGCATCACCGACTCAAAAGACATGAGTTTGGGAAAACTCTGGGAGTTTGTGATTGGCAGGGAGGCCTGGTGTACTGTAGTCCATAGGGTCACCAAGTCAGACACAAATGAGTGACTGAACTGACTGACTGACTGATTCTGACAGCTATGAGGTGATATCCCTTTGTACTTTTGACTTGCATTTCTCTAACAGTTAGTAATGTGGAACATCTTTTCATGTCTTTATTAGCCATTTGTGGGTCTTCTTTGGAGACCAAATGTCTGTTTAGGTCTTCTGCCCATTTTTTCATATGATTGTTTATCAGTTCAGTTCAGTTCAGTCGCTCAGTCGTGTCCGACTCTTTGTGACCCCATGAATCGCAGCACGCCAGGCCTCGCTGTCCATCACCAACTCCCGGGGTTCACTCAAACTCATGTCCATCAAGTTGGTGATGCCATCCAGCCATCTCATCCTCTGTCATCCCCTTCTCCTCCTGCCCCCAATCCCTCCCAGCATCAGAGTCTTTTCTAATGAGTCAGCTCTTTGCATGAGGTGGCCAAAGTATTGGAGTTTAAGCTTTAGCATCATTCCTTCCAAAGAACACCCAGGATATATATATGTATATATATATTTTTTATGGAATTCTAGAGATTTTTATTTTATTTATTTATTTTTAATATAGATTTATTTATTTTAATTGGAGGATAATTACTTTACAATATTGTATTGGTTTTACCATACATTGACATGAATCTGCCACAGGTGTACATGTGTTCCCCTTCCTGAACCCCCCTCCCACCTCCCTCCCCATCCCATCCCTCTGGATCATCCCAGTGCACCAGCCCTGAGCACCCTGTATCATGCATCGAACCTGGACTGGCGACTCATTTCACATATGATAATATACATGTTTCAATGCCATTCTCCCAAACCATCCCGCCTTTGCCCTCTCCCACAGAGTCCAAAAAACTGTTCTATACATCTGTGTCTCTTTTGCTGTCTCACATACAGGGTTATCATTATCATCTTTCTAAATTCCATATATATGGAATACGGTTGATGTTTTTCTTTCTGGCTTACTTCACTCTTATATTTTGATACTGCATGTGTTGTTCATATATTTTGGATATTAATTCATTGTGAGTTGCTTCATTTGCAGATATTTTCTTATTTTGAGGCCTGTCTTTTCATCTGTTTGTGGTTTCCTTTGCTATGCAAAAGCTTTTAAGCCAGTCCTATTTGTTTATTTTTCTTTCTATTTTCATTACTCTAGGAGGTGGATCAAAAAGATCTTGTGATTTATGTCAGAGTGGTTTTCCCTATGCTTTCCTCTAAGATTTTGGTAGTGTCTGCCCTTACTTTTAGGTCTTTAATCCATTTTGAGTTTATTTTTGTCTATGGTTTAAGGACTGTTCTAATTCATTCTTTTACATGTAGCTGTCCAGTTTTCCCAATGCCACTTCATTAAAAGACTGTCTTTTTTCTATTGGATATTCTTGTCTCCTTTGTCATAGATTAGGTGACCATAGGCGGGTAGGATTATCTGTGGGCTTTCTATCTTGTTCCATTGATCTATGTTTCTGTTTTTGTGCCAGTACCATACTGTCTTGATTGCTGTAGCTTTGTCTGAATTCAGGGAGCCTATTTCCTTCACCTACATATTTCTTTCTCAAGATTGCTTTGGCTATTTGAGATAAGTTTTGTTTCCATAAAGATTATGAAAATATTTCTCTAATTCTGTGTAAAATGTCTTTGGAAAATTGATACATGTTGCTCTGAGTCTGTACAAAACCCATGGTTCAAGGACCTGGACTTTCCAAAACTGATTGGTAATATATGTTGATAGTAATTTTGTTATAAGAGAAAACTGAAAAATTGATGCTTTTGAACTGTGATGTTGGAGAAGACTCTTGAGAGTCCCTTTGACTGCAAGGAGATCAAACCAGTCAATCCTAAAGGAAATCAATCCTGAATATTCATTGGAAGGATTGGTGCTGAAGCTGAATCTCCAATACTTTGGCCACCTGATGTGAAGAACTGACTCATTTGAAAAGACTCTGGTGCTGGGAAAGATTAAAGGCCACTTGACTGTCTTCATGACATGAAAATTAACTTCCCCAGAGCCAGAAATCCCAGAAGAAGTTCCAGTACTTTTTGTGCCCTTGTTTCTAAAGTAGAACATCATCGTTTCTAAGTTACTGTGATTGTCTTAAGTCCACCACTGAAGTCAGTCATACTTAAGATGAAAGGAATTAAGACTCTGCCTTTTGATGCTAGGAGCATTAAGAAAATTGGGGGCATATTTTAGAACTACCAGATGATTGATTCATAGTCCTAACAGGACAGGTCTTGATAACCCAGGGTAATATACAAGAAAGAGAAAAGCTCTCTTCTAACCCATTTCAATAAGTTTTGTTTCTCTTCCTTCTTGATCTTTTATTTCATTGTCTGTTTTCTAAGTTTTTTTCTATCTAAAAATTTTCTTAATGATTTTTTAGGTTTTATATAGTTCATTCTTTCTTTGGTGGTATCTCTAAGTTTTGGGTTAGTAATTGTTGCCAGAAATTCAGGTTTATTAACTCTCTTTGTGGAATCACACTCATTTCTTTATTATAAATATACAAAAACAGTGATAAAACTCATGCTGTTCTTTTTTGTATTATAAATATTTACTTGTGAAACTTATCTTCCCTGTTTTATTGTTGCTGTTCAGTTGCTCATATCTGATTCTTTGCAACCCTATGGACTGCAGCATGCCAGCTTCCCTGTACTTCACCATTTCCCAGATTTCCCAAACTCATGTCCGTTGAGTCAGTGATGCCATCCAACCATCTTGTCCTCTATTGTCCCCTTATCTTCCTGCCTTCAATCTCTCCCAGCATCAGGGTCTTTTCAAATGAATCAGCTCTTAGCATCAGGTGGCCAAAGTATTAGAGCTTCAGCTTCAAAATCAGTCCTTCCAATGAATATTCAGGAATGATTTCCTTTAGGATTGACTGGTTTGATCTCCTTGCAGTCCATGGGAGTCTCAAGGGTCTTCTCCAACACCACAGTTCAAAAGTGTCAATCCTTCAGTACTCAGTTCTCTTTATGATCCAACTCTCACATCCATACATGACTACTGCAAAAACCATAGCCTTGACTATATGGACCTTTGTTGCCAAAGTAATATCTCTGCTTTTTAATACACTGTCTAGGTTTGTCATAGCTTTTCTGCCAAGGAGCAAGCATCTTTTAATTTTTTGGCTTCAGTCACCATCTTCAGTGATTTTGGAGCCCAAGAAAACTGTCTGTCACAGTTTCCATCACTTACCCATCTATTTGCCATGAAGTGAAAGGACCAGATGCCATGATCTTAGTTTTCTGAATGTTGAGTTTCAAGCCAGCTTTTTTTTTTTACCTTCAACAAAAAGCTCTTTAGTTCCTCTATGCTTTTTGCCATAAGGGTGATGTTATCTGGATATTTGAGATTATTGATATTTCTCCAAGCTTTCTTTATTCTGGCATTTGCTTCATCTAGCCCAGCATTCTGCATGATGTACTCTGCAGGGTGACAATAGACTGCTTTGAAGTACTCTTTTCCAATTTTGAACCAGTCCATTGTTCCATGTCTGGTTCTAACTCTTGCTTGTTGACCTGCATACAGATTTCTCAAGAGGCAGATAAGGTAGCCTGGTATTGCTTCTCTAAATTTTGGATTTGTGAGATTTCCTTTAATAGAGTAGATTTTCAGTGGCTATTTCTAGATGAATAATATTTCCTTAAAACAAGTATAATAGATGTTCTGTCAATATTTCTTGAATAGTAGTAATATTTATCCAATGAGCAATTCATTATTTTCTAACTAAGCTTAATAAATTATTGCCAATGCATTGGTAATATAGAGTGCCTAGAATTTCCCAAACCTAAAGCTCAAAACTTCTGAAATCTTAGAGCAATGAACTATAACAGTGACAAGTGGATGAGTCTAGAAATGTCAAGTGGTTGCAAATATATTAATGGATGTTCAGCCTAATGAGCTTTTTAAAAAGCTTGTGTTGTGAATATCTTAGCTGCAAGGATTCAGTGTTAGTTATAATACTTGAAAAATTATATGTATCTTAATTTTCATTGTTTAAAGATATCTGCCAATAAGGGGTGTTTCCAGATCACTTGTTTTACTTCTTTGTCTCTGCTGTGACTAATTTCAGCATATTCAATATACAGCATAGCATTTTCTCAAGATTATACAGTTGGAAGAAAATTAATATGGAATTTTATAGGTTCATTTTGTGTTTAAAACAGATTTGAATACTCAACAGAAAGCATACTTAGTATTTTATTTCTCATATCTTACATACTCCAGGTTTTTCATATGGCATCCAAATTGTGACACCGTTATATAGCCCAGTTGTCAATTTTTTTGTAGTAAAGTTCATGAACTGAGTACTAGTAAGGCATTTCCTTTCTAGTACACACTCAAGTCTCCAAGAAGTATTCCAGAAGTCTTCTTGGTAATAATGTTTTATTGTCATTTTTAATGCCAAGTTCATGCACATTTTTTACTACATTGCTAAATTATATATTACAGTTCAGACAGAGGTTTAAACATTATATATTCCAGATTGCAATTCACACAGTGCTGCAAATAGCATTATGCCTAGTGCAGCTGTCATAATGGAAGTATTATAAAGTATTGTACAGATATAAAATGTAAACTTAAACTCTGCAAAATCCACAGAAATTTAGGATGAGTAAAAAGGAAGTTTTACTAAAATGTAGTAGTTAAATATATATATCTAATTTAACAACATATATTTATAGAGATTCTATAAGTATTTATCAGCCTAGTATATGCTTCATTCATTCATATATCAAATGCCAGCCATTGACTACATCCTCTTAAATTCTGGACATACAACAGTGAATAAAATAGCTAAACTCCTCCCCACATCTGCTTATATGCTAGTAGGAGACAGACTTTAAATAAATAAGCATGTAAATATATAACATGTCAAATACTGATAAATTCTATAAAAGATAATAAAACTGGGCAAGAAAGATTGGGATTTCTAGAGAAGGAACTGGGGAAAGTATCTTATTTTTCTTGTGATATGATGGGAGGATCTCTCTTATGAGGACATTTTTGAGCAGACATGAAGAGCTAAGGACTTGAGCTAAACATCAGCATTTGGGTCAGTATTACAGGGACTTTGTGGGTTATTGTAAGATCATTTAATTCTTTTACAGATGTACACCTTAGGAAAGTTTCAGATTAATAGAACAATTGAGAAGATAATGGAGTTCCCATATAACTGTTCCTCAATTTCCATTCTTATTCATCTCTACATTAGCATAGTCCATTTATTACAAGTCTTGAAATGATATTCATACATTATTCTCAACTAAAGTCTATAGTTCATTCAGGTTTTTCAAGTTTTTCTAATATTCTTTTTGGTTGATTTGTTTCAAAATTCCACTCAGGAGACCACATTCCATTTAGTAGTTTTGTCTCCCTAGGTTCCTGTTGTCTGTGTAACTTTCTCAGACTTATTTTCTTTGTTTTTCTAGCTATGTTGGGAGATAATTGACATATAATGTTCTATTAACTTTAAGGTGTACAATATGATGATTTGATACATGTATGTATTGTGAAGGGATTACCACAATAAGGTTCATTAACAAATCCTTCACTCCACATCATCACCTTTTTTTGTTGTAATGGTAAGAACATTTAAGATTAATTTTCTTAACAGCTTTCAAGTATACAATCCAGTACTGTTAACTATAGTCACCATGCTGTACGTCAGATGCCCTGAACTTATTCACCATATTAGAAGTTTGCATCCTTTGACAACACCACCTCTGACATCTCTCAGATATATATATTTTTAATGTTATTGGAGTAGAGTTGCTTTACAAAGTGGTTTAGTTCTGCTGTTCAACAAAGTGAATCGACTATACACATACACATATATGTTGTTTAGTGGCTAAGTCATGTCTTGCTCTTTGTGACCCCATGGACTATAGCCTGCCTATAGTCCTGACTATATAGCCTGGCCTATAGCCAAGCTCCTCTGTTCATGGGATTTCCCAAGCAGGAATACTGGAGTAGATTGCCATTTCCTTCTCCAGGGGATCTTCCTGACTCAGGGATCAAACATGCCTCTCATGCTTGATAGGCAGATTCTTTACCACTGAGTCACTTAGGAAGCCTATATATTTGGATTTTTTTCCCATCTAGGTCTCTACAGAGTGTTGAGTAGAGCTCCATGTGCTATACAGTAGGTTGTCATTAGCTATCTATTTTATACATAATAGCATATATATGTCATTCTCAACCTCCCAGTTCATCCCACCCCTCCTCCCCCCCACCTTGGTGTGCATATATTTTTCTTACCTTTGTGTCTTGATTGCTGCTTAGCAAATAGATGCATCTGTACTAGTTTTCTAGATTCCATACATACATGTTCAGTTCAGTTCAGTTCAGTCGCTCAGTGGTGTCTGACTCTTTGCGACCCCATGAATCGCAGCACGCCAGGCCTCCCTGTCCATCACCATCTCCCGGAGTTCACTCAGACTCACGTCCATCGAGTCAGTGATGCCATCCAGCCATCTCATCCTCTTTGTCCCCTTCTCCTCGTGCCCCCAATCCCTCCCAGCATCAGAGTCTTTTCCAATGAGTCAACTCTTCGCGTGAGGTGGCCATATGTGTTAATATATGGTATTTCTTCTTTCTGCCTTACTTCACTCTGTATGACAGTTTATAGGTTCACCTGCATCTCTAGAAATGGCTCTGTTTCATTCCTTTTTATGGCTGAGTCATACTCCATTGTGTATATGTGTCACAAGTCCTTTATCCACTGCTCTGTCAATGGACACTTAGTTTGTTTCCATTTCCTGGCAATTGTAAATAGTGCTGCAATGAACATTGAGGTGTATGTATCTTCTGGAATCATGGTTTTCTCTGAGTATATGCTCAGGAATGGGATTTCTGGGTCATATAGTAGCTCTATTTTTAGTTTTTTAAGGAACTTCCGTTCTGTTCTCCATAGTGGTTGCATCAGTTTACATTCCCACCAACAGTGTAGAAGGGTTCCATTTTCTCCACATTCCCTTCAGCATTTGTTTTTTGTAGACATTTTGATGGTGGCCATTCTGACCATTCTTTGATGGTGCCATTTTGTAGTGTAGGTCTCTACTGTGAGTTGATGCTTTCCTCATGATTAGATTGCAATTATGTTGGGGGTAGGAGGACTGGAGAAGTACCGTGCTTTTTTCATTGCACTGATCATGATTAATGACTATTGATGTTGACCTTGATCACCTGACTTAGGGAGTGTTTAGGGACTTTCTACTGTAAAGTTACCCTTACCTGCTTTTTTGTTCCATTCTACACTTAGGAAGGAAATCACTATGTTTACCTCACACTTAAAAATAGGCAATGATGCTCTCCCTCCTGATGATAGAGAGCCTACATAAAGAATTTAGAATTCTTCTGCATGGAAGATTTGTTTCCTTTCTCTCATATGTTTATTTGCAGAATCATTTATTTATATCAGTATAGACTCGTGATTTGTATATTAGGCTTTTTATTTGGGTATAGTTGATTTACAATGTTGTGTTAATTTCTGCTGTACAAACAAGTGAATTGACTCTGTGTGTCAATTCTCCCTCTGTGTGTCAATTCTCCCTCTCCCAAGAGGGAGATCCTCTTGGATCTCCCTCCCACCACTAACCCCATCCTCCCCATCTAGGTGATCACAGAACACCAAGCTGAATCCCCTGTGATATACAGCAGGTTCCCAGTACTTATCTATACTACACATGGTAGTGTGTATATGTCAATCCCATTCTTCCAGTTAACCTTCCCGCTCCCCCCCAACCCATGTCCATTCTCTGCATTTGTGTATCTTTTTCTGCCCTGTTCATTTCTATGATTTTTATAGATTCTACATATATGCATTAATATATAATATTTGTTTTGGACAACAATCCAGTACTACGCTAATTTAGTTTCTTACTCTGTGTCATTGCTGACAATTTGAAGCTCTTTCACTTGGCTCTTGTGCCCCTTTGATGTGCTTCCATCAGTGTTGATGTGTTTGTGTGTGTATGTATGTTTAATACTTTTGAGGATTTCCTTATTTTCTGACACTACAAGCTGTTCAGTTTCATTTTGTATATTTCTAGGCATTCAGAGAAGGCAATGGCACACCACTCCAGTACTCTTGCCTGGAAAATCCTATGAACGAAGGAGCCCGGTAGGCTACAGTCCATGGGCTCGCTAAGAGTCGGATACGACTGAGCGACTTCCCTTTCACTTTTCACTTTTATGCATTGGAGAAGGAAATGGCAACCCACTCCAGTGTTCTTGCCTGGAGAATCCCAGGGATGGGGGAGCCTGGTGGGCTGCTGTCTATGGGGTCGCACAGAGTCGGACATGACTGAAATGACTTAGCAGTAACTTAGCTTAGACATTGTCCTAGAATCAGTTATTTATCCAAGGAGCTATGGTTCAATTAATTCAAAAATAATATTAGAAAACAAGATCTGCAGGCTAAATTAAACAAGTTCTACTAAAGTATCATTTCTTTATGCCCTCTCAGCAAACATATCAAATAAACCTTTATGTATATACTAATCCATATATATTTATATAAAATATATACATAGCAACCTCTATCTATATTATGCTAAATGATGTTTTCAACTCTAATTTCTGTCTTACTGATGTCTCTAATATCTGTTCAGTATCACAGGAATCATTCAAGTCTCCTGCCCCTGATTTTATGTAAATTTCTACTCCAACAGAGAAGCCAGATAGGGTCTTACTATCTGGTATCTTTATACTACATTTTACTTCATTTTTCAATTCCAGTACACATATTTAGAAATATCAGACTTTTTAAGCAGTTCCCCCTTATCTAAAGTACAGTGCTTTGGTGAAGTCCGTTTGCCTTCAGTCTTACATATGTTTCTTATTTCCAAAGTTACTTCTTTCAGGACCTCCCCCCTCAACCCTCTCCCTGAGGTTGATCATACATTTGTAAATAGAATCACATACTCTTGTCTCAGTCCACATTGCTTCCTGGGATATCTCTACTTCCTGTTTTTTCTTTTTTTTTTTTTCCCTTAATTTGCTAACATTAAAGGTGCTATAAACTCTACGGGTTTTAACAAATGCAATTCCCCATTTCACCATGACAACAGTATCATACAGAATAACTTCATTCCCCTGAAAATCTGTTTTCCCCTTATTTATCCCTGTCTCCCTCTCCCCACATACTCCAGGCAATCACTGTCTCTATTGTTTTGCCTTTTCAGAATATCATATAAATGGAACCGTACAGTATACAGCCTTTTCTAACCAGCATCTTCCATTTAACGTATCCATTTGTGGTATGATAACTCATTTTCTTTTACTGTTGGATACTAATTCCATTGTATGGATTTATTATTGATAATTCATCTATTGAAAGTTATTTTGCTAGCTTCCATTTTCTGACAATTATGAATAGAGCTGTAAAATATATCAATCAAGTGTGAAGGAATAGACATCTTAATATTGAGTCCTTCAATCAATGAACATAAAATATTTCTTCATTTATTAGGCTATTCTTTGCTTTATTTAATCAAACTTTTGTAGCTCTCCCCCTGTTGATATTCTACTCATTTTAGTAAATTTATACCTGAATACTTCATCTTGGTGTTATTATAAACAGTATTTTACTTTTAGTATCAAATCTCAATTGTCCTTTCCTGGATAAGAGAGCAATTGACTTTTGTTTGTTACTTCATTCATGTGAAATGGAGTGATCTCCCAGGTCATTAGTTCCAGAATGTTTCTTTTTCCCCTTTTGATTATTTGTGTTTTTTTTTTTTTTCCCCACCTGGACAATCATGCCATCTGCAAATAGGCACAATTTTATTTATCCCTTTCCAATCTGCATACTTTTTCTTTCTATTTTGTATTATTTCATTAACTAGGATTTTCAGTATAAGATAGGAGAGATGAGAGGTGATATTTTTACTTGGAGTCTACTTATAGGCTGACTTAAACTAATTGATTTTAATGATAAAACAATCTTGGGACATGGAATAAATTCTACTTTGTCATGGTATATCATTTGTCCATATGTTGTTGGATTTGATTTGCTGATATTTTATTAAGGATTCTTTAATCTATGTTTATGAGAGATGCTGGTCTATAGTTTTCCTTTTTAAAATATATTTATTGATTTGGGAATTAGAGTAATAAATATATTTATTGATTTGGGAATTAGAGTAATACTTATCCATTAAAATAAGTTAGGAAGAATTTCCTCTGCTGTTGTTTTCTTGTAAATTATTAGTATGGCTTTTCCCTTAAATTTTTGGATCAGATGCCTTTTTGGCAAATTACTAAATACTGAATTAATCTATAATAGTTTACACATAATCTGTTTATTTCTCCTGTGTGAGTTTTGGTAGTTTGTGTTTTAAAGGAATTGACCAAGTCATCCAAGTCATCAAATTTGTGGGCAAAGAAAGCTTTATACACTGAATTGTGTCTTTGTTAAAATTCCTATGTCCAAGTCCAAATCCCCAGTACCTCAGAATATAAACTAATTTAGAGATAAGGTCTTTAAATAGGTGATTAAGTTAAAGTGAAGTTTTTAGGGTAGGCTCTAATCCTATATGGCTGGTGTTCTTATTAGAGGGGAAAGAGAGAGAGAGAGAGACAACAGGGAAAAGACCATATGAGGATACAGTAAAAAAAAGAAAAAAGAAAGAAAGAAAAATAGTGGCCATATTCAAATCAAGGAGAGAAGTCTCAGAAGAAATTAAATTTACATCTTAACCTTAGACTTTCTAGCCTCTAGAACTATGAGAAAATAAATCTGTTGTTAAGCTACCCAATCTGTGGTATTATGTTATGCTAGTTCTAACAAAATAATACAGAAAGGTTTATAGAATTTCTTAATTACTCTTAATGTTCATGGATCAATAGTGATGCTCACACTAGTCCCAGATAAACCTCTAGCAATTCATCAAAATTAAATTTAGCCATTTTTATCAATAATGCCTTTAGGTCCATGTAGCCTGATCTCTGGAGAAGGAATTGGCAACTCACTCCAATACTCTTGCCCGGAGAATCCCATGGACAGAGGAGCCTGGCAAGCTGCAGTCCACAGGGTCGAAAAGAGTCAGACACGACTGAGCATCTAAGCACAACCTGACCTCAGGTGTGATTTTGTGTATTCGTATATTTCTCTAGAGATTTTAAGGCGGTGGTTTGTCCTGGAGCTTCAGTTTCTTGATGCACCCAGTGACAGTTACCAACTTTTAGTTGGTTCTATATTTTCTTATTAGTTCTATCAGGTTTGTTGGTGGAGTTTTTATAGTTTTAAATTATTTTGATTTTGATGTCTTTTTTTCTTGATCAATTACTCTGCTCAGGACTTCCAAGTTCTATGTTGAACAGAAGCACTGAGTGTGGAGTTTTTCTTTTATTAGTGATCCTAAGGAATAGTTTTGTTTTTCAGCACTGAGTATGATTTTAGCTGTGGGCTTGTCACATGAGTTTTATTATGTGGAGATATATTTATTAATACCCAATTTGCTAAGAATTTTTGTCGTGATAAAAGTAGGTAGGAATTTCAAATGATACCTGTAGCATGTTTGCATTTTTTCAGTCATGATTATCCTTATGGAAGCAGACTGGGTTGTAGGAAAGCAGTTTTACATATTGGCACTTAATAGTAATTGTATTAATGAATATATCAATGACTAAATAAAATTGTTAGATACATTAGATTATATTTTGAATTTATTAATCCATTTTCTTTGATTAGTCACTTTCTGGTGTGATTTATAGACTATTTGAAAAATATTTGCCATAGAAATTCCTTCACTGATTTTTATAGTTCTATCTACAAGTAGATTTTGATGACTTAGCTAATTTGGAACAATTAATTCAATAATTTATGAAACAAACCTAAGCATGATTTATTACTGCAGAAATTTTCAGTGATTTTTAACTAGGTGAAAATGTGAATTCCCAAAAGAGATCTAGTTCACTACATTTTTTAGAATTATATGGCCAAGGAATTCTTCATTCGGACATATTTGTGGAACTAGTGTTCTATAGGACACAGTTGAACAAACATCTACTTAGCAAATCAGAGTACTATCACCTGATTTTAGTGTTAGGACCTTGAACTTATACAGAATCTGATGCATATATTTAATTGCAAAAGTAAGGTAACAATGAAAAAGACAGTTTCTGATTACTACATTTGAACTGTGGTGTTGGAGAAGACTATTGAGAGACCCTTGGACTGCAAAGAGAGTAAATTCTAAAGGAAATCAATCCTGAATATTCACTGGAAGGACTGATGCTGAACCTGAAGTTCCAATACTTTGGCCACCTGATGCGAAGAACTGAATCACTGGAAAAGACCCTGATGCTGGGAAAGATTGAAGGCAAGAAGACAAGGAGATGACAGAGGATGAGATAGTTGGATGACATCACTCACTCAATGGACATGAGTTTGAGCAAGCTCCGGGAGATGGTGATGGACAGGGAAGACTAGCATGTTGCAGTCCACGGGGTTGCAAAGAATTGGACATGACTGAGTGACTGAACAACCGCAGTCTATTGTTATATATTCCCAACTCTATTTTCCTCCCTCTGCCCAAAGTAAACCATGTTTCCCCTTTAGTTTTTAATTTTTTTACTAATGAGAACCTCAAGGAATTCTACTCATGAATTTTTGGAAAGCAGTTATTCTAATAAAATAACAAAGTGCCATATTTCATATATTAGTAATGAATCCACAATTCTTGAAATATTTTCCCTTCAATAGGAAATTTAAAGCTCTCAAGTGTATCACATTCTTATTTTAAACACATAAATATGTAAATATTTAACTTTTCCAATAACTAAGGTGATATATCAACTGATATTTCTTTTTCATCTCAAATAACTTGTATTTAACTAAAAGATAAAAATTTTATAAAACCTATAAAACACACATGTATTCGATTGTCCATTTAAGCTATCAAGTTTATGGCTATCAATGTGCTTGTAGTATTCCCTTTTTACTCTTGTAATGATTTGGGATCAGTTACATTCCAATCCTTTATTCCTAATATTTATCACTTCTGTCTGCTCTCATTTTTCTTTATTACATTGACTAGAGGTTAGGTAATTTATTAAATTTTAAAGGCCCAGTTTTTTATTTCATGGCTTTCTCCTTAGTATTCGTTTTATTTCATTTATTTCAACTCTGATGGTTCACATATTCATCTTATTTTGTTTGTTGTTGCTCAGTCATTCAATGGTGTCCGACTCTGCAATCCCATCGACTGCATCATGCCAGGCTTCCCTGTCCATCACTAACTCCAAGAGCTTGCTCAAACTCATGTCCATTGAGTCAGTGATGCCATCCAACAATCTCCTTCATCCTCTGTCATCACCTTCTCATCCTGCCTTCAATCTTTCCCAGCGTCAGGGTATTTTCTAATGAGTCAGGTCATCACATCAGATGGCCAAAGTATTGGAGTTTCAGCTTCAGCATCAGTCCTTTCAATGAATATTCAGTATTGATTTTCTTTAGCATTGACTGGTTTTATCTCTTTGCAGTCCAAGGTTCTCACCAGTCTTCTGCAACACACAGTTCAAAGCATCAATTCTTCAGTGTGCAGACTTCTTTATGGTCTAACTCTCATATCCATTCATGACGTCTGGAAAAATCAAAGTTTTGACTATACGTTGTGGGCTTTTTGATATACTGTCTAAGTTTGTCATAACTCTCCTTCCAAGAAGCAATTGTCTTTTAATTTTGTGGTTAGAGTCACCATCTGCAGTGATTTTGGAGCCCCGCAAATTAAAGTCTGTCACTGTTTCCATTGTTTCCCCATCTATTTTCCATGAAAGGACGGGACCGGATGCCATGATCTTCACTTGAGTTTTAAGCCAGCTTTATAACTCTCTTCTTTCACCTTCATCAAGAGTCTCTTTAGTTACTCTTTGCTTTCTGCCCTAGGGGTGGTGTCATCTGCATGTCTGAGGTTAATATTGCACCCTGAAATCTTGATTCCAGCTTGTGCTTCATCCAGCCTTCCATTTCCCATGATGCACTCTGCAAACAAGTTAGTCTTCTGTTTAACTAGTGTTTAATTTTTTCCTCTTTCTTTCTCTCTTTTCTTTTTTTGTTACTGTTATCTGCTTTTTAAGAAAAAAGACTGTTTCAACACTTGAAAGCCAATTGATTCATATCACTATATTAAGAGTAAATAAGAAAAACCAAAATAAAATTTAAAAAATTAACCCACCATTTTCCTCTGTTATCATCTTTATTCTTTTAGTTTGCTGGATTCTCCAGGCAAGTATACTGGAGTGGGCTGCCATTTTTTTTTTTCCAGGGAATCATCCAAACCCAGGGTTCATACCCAGGTCTCCTGCATTGCAGGCAGACTCTTTACCATTTGAGCCACTGTGGAAGCTTGGAAAATTAGAACAACCATAATTGTTTAGAGAAAAAAAAATGCAATAAAATAGATTTTATTCACTTTCACATTTAAGATTCAACTGAAAATTCAGAAGCACCAAGAATAGCAAAATATGAATGTGTTTTTTGATAATATTAAGTGGGAAAATCTTTAGAAAAGGCAGAGGAAAAAGAGATCAAATTGAGAACATCCGTTGGATCATGGAAAAAGAAAGAGTGTTCCAGAAAAACATCTACTTCTGTTTTATTGACTATGCCAAAGTCTTTGACTCTGTGGATCACCACAAACTGTGGAAAATTCTGAAAGAGATGGAAATACCAGACCACCTGACCTGCCTCCTGAAAAATCTGTATTCAGGTAAGGAAGCAACAGTTAGAACTGGACATGCAACAACAGACTGGTTCCAAACTGGAAAAGGAGTACCTCAAGCTGTACATTGTCACCTTGCTTATTTAAATTCTATGCAGAAATGCTGGGCTGGATGAAGTACAAGCTGGAATCAAGATTGCTGAGAGAAATATCAATAACCTCAGATATGCAGATGACACCACCCTTATGGCCGAAAGTGAAGAACTAAGGAGCCTCTTGATGACAGTGAAAGAAGAGAGTGAAAAAGTTGGTTTAAAACTCAACATTCAGAAAACTAAGATCATGGCATTTGGTCCCATCACTTCATGGCAAATAGATGGGGAAACCATGGAAATAGTGGAGGACTTTATTTTGGGGGGCTTCAAAATCACTGCAGATGGTGATTGCAGCCATGAAATTAAAAGACCCTTGCTCCTTGGAAGAAAAGCTATGACTAACCTAGACAACATATTAAAAAGCAAAGACATTACTTTACCAACAAAGGTCCATCTAGTCAAAGCTATGGTGCTTCCAGTAGTCATGCATGGATGTGAGAGTTGGACTATAAAGAAAGCTGAGCACCAAATATTTGAACTGCGGTATTGGAGAAGACTCTTGAGAGTCCTTTGGACTGCAAGGATTTCAAACCAGTCAATCTTAAAGGAAATCAATCCTGAATATTCACTGGAAGGATTGATACTGAAGCTGAAACTCCAATACTTTGGCCACCTGATGTGAAGAACTGGCTCATTTGAAAATATCGTGATACTGGGAAAGATTGAAGGTGGGAGAAGGGGCCAACAGAAGATGAGATGGTTGGATGGCATCACCGACTCAATGGAAATGAGTTTGAGCAAGCTGTGGGAGTTGGCGATGAATAGGGAAGCCTGGCGTGCTGCAGTCCATGGGGTCGCAAAGAGTCAGACACAACTGAGTGACTGAACTGAACTGACTGAAGAGGGAATATCTGTTTCAGAGCTTAGAATTATTTTGCCTTTTAAATGAGCATAATAAATAATACAGGAGATTTCCAGCAAACTAAAAGAATAAAGATGATGACAGATCCTCCTGCTAGATTATGTTTGACTTATCATTAATTTCCACAATGGAAATGTTAATGCATTCTTAGTACTCCTGCCTGGAGAATCCCATGGATAGAGGAGCCTGGTAGGCTGCAGTCCATGGGATCGCGAAGAGTCAGACATGCAGCAGGATAGAGACAAAAGATAATTTACAATGATAAAGGTAAATCAATAAAAATTTAAATTTTGAAATATGTGTGAAAGTTATTAATAATAAAATTAAAATATGATTAATAAATATATATAATACATATAAGGATACATTTAGCAAAATATGTAAAAAACTTTACTAAATTAATAAAATTTTATTGAAAACAATTCAGAACTCTGAAATAAAAGGACAAATATACCACTGCTGTTAAAAATGAGCCTCAGTGAATAAATATATAAATTATTTCCAAATATTCAATGCTTTCCTTTATTTCTTCTAGGACTCCAAAGTTTAATGGGATTTTGTGATTTGATTTCAAAATATCTATAGAAGAACAACGTCATGAATATCCAATAGATGAAATAGAGGTACATGTAGCAGAATTATGCCTATCAGATATGATTTATTATAAACCTTTTCAGATTAAGATAGATCTGTAAATAAATAAATAGAAAGTTATGAAAGTTAGGAATTTTTTGAAGTGTCTGTTGCTTATAAGATGAAAAAAATGTCAGGGGAATTATTTCTCCATATGGAAATAAAAAATTAAATGAAATTTCTAACATTTTTCTGTCCATTAATACTGTATGAATCATGTGAATTAAAGATGATTGTGAATAGCAAAATTTAAAACCTTTAAAGTTTGCATAAAGTACATTATAATTTCAATTTTAAAAACAGTTTCTTAAGTAAAACATTAATAACTTCATAGTTATTAATAATTTGAAAGATGCAATTAAAATATATTTTAAAGTGCCTATATATAAAATAGTATATCTCCTTCAAATGGGATGGCAGAATTAGAACATATGAAACAGCTAGATATTAAGATTATCTATCTACATCTATCTGTTCTTCTAATCTATGTATCTAATCCATCTCTATCTAAAGAAATCCTAAAAATTATTGAGAGAAAGCAGACATCACTCAGAAAAATGTGTAGAATCTGTGGACAGTGAATTATAGAAGAGGAAACGTGAGTGGATCATAGTGGTCATCTTCTTTGGTACAACCACCAGTTGTGGACCTATTTTACTCCTTTTCAGTTCTCACTCTACTATTTATAACAGCAAACACAAGGTCAGAGCCTTAGAAGAACCATGGTTATTTATCTGAAAATCCACCTGTTCTTTTATCATGCACTGTTGTAAGACTGAGGCATCTAGAGGAAGAGATATGATGGAAGTAACATGTTCAAATTATGGGTTAATTCCTTGAAACAGAGGGTCTTTATCCTTTTTATATTTTTCTTTTCCCAGAGTCCCTTGGACAGCAAGGAGATCAAACCAGTCACTCCTAAAGGAAATCAGCCTTGAATATTCACTGGATGGACTGATGCTGAAGCTGAAGCTCCAATAATTTGGCCACCTGATGTAAAGAGCTGTCTCACTCAAAAAGACCCTGATGCTGGGAAAAATTGTGGCCAGGAAGAGAAGGGGACAACAGAGGATGAGATGGTTGGATGGCATCATCAACTTAATGGACATGAGTTTGAGCAAACTCTAGGCAGTAGTGAAGAACAGAGAAGCCTGGAATGGTGAAGTTCATGGCGTTGCAAGGAGTCAGATACAATTTAACAATTGAATAACAACAACAAACTGGAATTCAGATGTCATGCTGGAGATCAACCTTCAACTAAGGCTGAGAGAAAGCCTTAAGAAATGAGGAGGTCACAGGGTATATAGAGCCAGGATCCATGGATGACCTCAGGGTACAAAACAACCTTCCTTCCTTGGGCTATCCACCTATCAAGTTTTGTCAGAAGGCAGCAATGCCCACCTTGTTGAGCCATTAGCTACTTCTGTTATAGCACCCTACTTTAACTAATACCAGGAATTGGAAGTGAATGAAAAGATTTTGGCACGTGTTATACTGCCATGACAAATCACTTTGAAATAACAGGAGAGCTAGACAAGATACCTACAAGGCTTCAAAAAAAAAAAAAAAAAAGTCAAAGTATTGATATTTCTTTTCAATTCCTACTTGTTCTAGCAAGATAGTACAAGCTGAATTAACAGACCAGAGCAGGGAGGGAGGGAATAGTACTTTGTCTGCAGTTGCAATCTAAATTAACTGGGAATCCACTAACATGGAGTCTTGCAGGGTTATAAAAGCCAACTGCTTCTGTCCACTGAGCAGCCATTGATAAGATTATGGAGCTTACACATCAATGTGCTAGGACATAAAGTGGTAGCCAACCCAGCCACAAGATCAGATTATGTATGTTTCCTGTTCACTCATCCTGTTATTTCACATGGCCTTGAGGTGGCTGCCATTAAAATGAGTATAGATGTCAGTAAATAAAAGAGAGTCATCCAGGCTTGAGAACTAGTCTGGGTAGATGTCTGATTGTACTGTGATTTCTTTCCCGTGAGCTGAATGGAAGCAAATAAATCAGAAACCTCCTGAGTTTGGGGGAAAATTGTTTAGCCCAGAAAAACTTTAGCTTAAAAGCCTGCGATTGTTCCGGCAAACCTAACTCTGAAAATCTGAACTAATAAAAGGTTGGCTATTAGAATTCTGCCATATCAAGGAGGTATAATCTCCAATGATGGAGGGAGTCTGTCACAGAGCTACTTTAAGGAAGTTAATCCAACATGGAGAAAGGGAGAATTCGTGATACTCAGCCAGGAGATTTTATAAGTGACCAGTGAGTATGTTGCCTTCCTTTCCTTTCCACACTTAAGTTATTATTGCATTTACCTTATACTTGAAGAGAGAAAGGTGGTGGTTTAGGGATGAATATCTTTGCTAGTGTGTTAGTCTCCAGATCATGAGGATTTAATCTAAACTTTGGGCTAAAATTGTTTATCATAAAATGTCAGTATCACTAAACTATAGTAAAATAGGTAGAAGGGAATCAAAAACAAGAGCACAATGAGGTAAGAGATGTCTGATGCCAATCACAAAATTCCCCACTGTCAGTCTCTTGATTTATAAAATCTGAACAGCTGGGGAGGAATGAATCTTCACTGAAAGAGCTGAAAGCTCCAAAATTCTACCGTAAGTGTTCAGGTGCTTAGCAGCAATATCTATTTTGCTTATGCCAGTTATGACTACTTAAGCTGAACATCATTTCCACTTTCATAGATGTCTTAACGCAGTAGATTCCAAGTTCTAGGTCTACATGCCATCCTTATGTAGTGAGCTGTCTATCAGATATAAACTTGGAGGGCCAAGGCACAAAGCCCAGTTCTGTTATTAATGCATGAATTGAACTCAAGCAAGTTAATCTTTTAAACTAAATTGCTTCATCAAAACAATTGGATGATAACACTAGGTAAAGAATCTGCATGCAGTGCAGGAAACCTAGGTTTAATCCCTGGATCAGGAAGATCTCCTGGAGAAGGAAATGGCAACCCACTCTAGTGTTCTTGCTCAGGAAATCCCATGGATAGAGAAGCCTAGTGGGCTACAGTCCATGAGATCAAAAAGAGTTGGCGAACTGAGCACATGACCCAGCGACGACCTAGCCCCTTCAATTTGTTGTAAGAATTAATTCATCTAAACTCTTTCCCAGAGCTTTGCTCTGAAAAATATTAGCTGCTAGAGATCCCCTTTGGGAATGGGTAAAGTATTGCATATCTTTGGTCCTATTTGGCAATTCATGGTGGATGTTTGCCTAGAAATAAGCTTTAAAAATTCCTACCATATAATCATGTTTGAATCTATTGACAAACTTTTTTTTTGCAAAATAGAGCACACATGAGCCCTCAATGAATAATTTGTTGAATATATGAATAAATAAAAGCTTCATTTTCATGGCTCATTAAGATCCATGTTGTCTGAAAATTCATAAACACCATTCCAATAACCTGTTGATAAAATTGAGTTTATTGTTTGCCACAAAGGGGCACCAACACTCTGCCAGAGTCTTAATAGCCTATAGGAGTGTAGACGCCAATTACGCACACAATTCAGTGTCATTGAATCTTAATGTGGTAATCATGATTCCAAAAGTTTGGCCTTTTTGCAGTGATGCCAAATTGAATCTTGGAGATAGAGTTTTGGGTGAAATAGAAAAGAATAGTTTTAATACTTTGCCAGCCAAAGGGGGACACAGTGGGTTTTGTGCCCCTCAAAACTGTGTCCCAGCCCAGAAGGATTTGATGAGGAGTTTTACAGCAATGGCTCAGGGGTGGGATTGCTAATAAGGATCAGGATGTCTGCAGAGCCTATACCCCTTTAATCTGGCTACAGATGGTCTGATAAGTTTCTGTGGTTCCTTAAGTCTGGCTTCAGGTGGTCTCTTGAAGACCTTCTCTGGTTTGTTTAATCTGGAATGAAGAATGCTAACATTTTCCGTTTGTTGGGGATCACTCCAGCATTCTTGCTTGGAGAATCCCATGGACAAATGAGCCTGGTGGGCTACAGGCCATTGCTTTCCAAAAAGTCAGACATGACTAAAGCAACTTAGCATGAAGTTCTGTGAAGTGCTCAAAGACACTGTTTTGTTTGTCCCTTGAGGTGGAACTAGGACCCTGCCTCAAGGCTACTCTTTTATTTCTTGACTGCTCCTCTCTTGTCTCAAACATTTCCTCCATTACCTGATTAGCAGCTCTTGGAGTCTGATCTTTGGGACTCAGGGAAGGTCCTGGAGGCTGGAGTCTATTCTCCACAAACAAGAAATTGGGGACAGAAAGGCTTCAGTGCCCAGGAGTTCCACAGGGTCCTGTTTGGTTTCAATCATACTGTAATGTCTCATCTTTCCATTGCTCTCATCCTGCATGTAAATGCACTTTGTATTATGAAACTGTTGGAAAATTCAGTGATCTATCTCTAGATTTCCTTTTATGCTAACCTTTGCAACTCTCTATTCTGAGGAATATTTGCATGAAAAAAAAAATGGCCATTTTAATTGTACAACAGTAACATGCTCAATTTGTTATCATTTTTCTTATTTTTCAATCTTTTATTTTTGATCATTTTATAAAATCAAAATAAATCATTAATGAAAATTTGATTATAGTTATCCCAAATGTATTATAAAACTCAGAATAATTTGAGGTCTTTACCTGTCAGTTTTTCTAAGGCCTGGTCATGTTACATTTTAGAAAAAAATGTTTAAGTGCAATATCCCTAAAACTGACTAAGGAAAATAACAATACATTTCAATTTTCTATCATCATAAGGTTTCTCTACATCTAAGCTTGTATTTATTTTTTAAATTATTTTAATTGGAGCCTAATTACTTAACAATATTGTGGTCATTTTTGCTGTACATTCATATGAATCAGAGATGGGTGAACATGTGTTCCCCATCCTAAACCCCCCCTTCTCCCTCCCTCCCCATCCCATCCCTCAGGGTCATCCCAGTGAACCAGCCCTGAGCACCCTGTCTCATGCATCAAACCTGTCTGGTGATCTATTTCACATATGATATATTTCTAAAGGCATACAGTTTAGCTGCTTTAGCTGAAACACTTCAGCTAAAGTGTTTCTGGTGGCTGGTCCACCTTACGCTTAACTTTCCCAAAGATAAGATTCTGAGCCACCTCACCAATCACCCCCAGACAAGTTTTCTTCATTCTCTCATGTCCAATTTACTTTATGAGTTTATTGTTTAAAAAGCCTTTTATCACACCTGCTTCAGAAAAATCTTCTATAGAAACTGTCAAAATTGTGATGCATTTGTTACTTTCCATTAAGTCACCCTGTATTCACATGAATGATGTTGGAAAGGCTAACTGCTTCTCTTACTGTTGAAAACTGAAATGCCAAGGTCAAGATGGGCTTTGCTCAGGCCAAGTATATTGGCACTTGTTACTCTTCAGCATGTTTCTCCCCAGGAGGCTGGCAGGATATTACTGGAGAATTCTCTTCATATGGCTTCACAGAAACCAAGCTTTGTCATTAGCCAGGATACACTGAAACTGTAGAACAAAATCAATACCTAGGCTTAAGATTTATCTCAATGATTGTGACTGCTACCTATTTGGATTTGGTGCACTTATACCAGGATTGGAGTGTTTTCTTTGTTTTTTTTTTTTTTTTTTTTTTTGTGGGGGAAGATTTCTTATTTTATTTTTTTCCTCAAGAAAAATTATGGTAAAAAAAACAATTCCAACTCTTTCTCATTATTGATAATAAATACTTTACAGTCAAAAAACATCACATTCCATTATTTAAAGATAGATTATAAATTATCCAAGCCATTTCTAGTAGTTAAAGCAGAGTTTTGGTGCCTTTACTTGATCAAAAACAAAACAAAACAAAACGGTATGCTCTAAACTTCATAACTGATACTATTAAAAATCACATCATAGAGTGAAAGTACCACAGTTCCTGCATGAAGATATACAATTCATTGATCATTGTCTAGTCAATGGAAGTATTTTTTAAGTAGAAAGAAAATAATAAAAAATACCAGCTACTAATATTATTTGACAATTTAATATTCTTAAATGATTTGAAAAACATTGAAATTTGTTTTTACACTGGATACTCAAGACAAATGGGTTCCATACTGTTCATAAAATTCTGAAACATAAGAAACTCAGTTATAAAGTAAAATATAATAATATAAAAATTAATGATTATAGCATTTAGATATGGTGTATCAAATAATTAGAAAATAATATACATGAAAATGATGTCTAAAATATAATAGAAACAAAATTATTATTTTAATATTTACTAAACAAAATACAAGTATTGAGATAAACCTTAAATAAAATATAAGGTATTTAAAAAAGGTAATCCAGTTCAGTTCATTTCAGGCACTCAGTCATGTCCGACTCTGTGACCCCACAGACAGCAGCACGCCAGGCCTCCCTGCCCATCACCAACTCCCAGAGTTTACCTAAACTCATGTCCATTGAGTCGGTGATGCCATCCAACTATCTCATCCTCTGTTGTCCCCTTCTCCTCCTGCCTTCAATCTTTCCCAGCATGAAGGTCTTTCCCAGTGAGTAAGTTCTTTGTATCAGATGGCCAAACTATTGGAGTTTCAGCTTCAACATCAGTCCATCCAATGAATATTCGGGACTGATTTCCTTTAGAATGGACTGGTTGGATCTCCATGCAGTGCAAGGGACTCTCAAGAGTCTTCTCCAACACCACAGTTCAAAAGCATTAATACTTCAGAGCTCAGGATTCTTGATAGTCCAAATCTCACATCCATACATGAATACTGGGAAAATCATAGCCCTGACTAGATGGACCTTTGTTGGCAAAGTGATGTCTCTGCTTTTTAATATGCTATTTAGGTTGGTCATAACTTTTATTCCAAGGAGTAAGCATCTTTTTATTTCAAGGATGCAGTCTCCATCTACAGCGAATTTGGAGTGCCAAAAAATAATGTCTGCCACTGTTTCCACTGTTTCTCCATCTATTTGCCATGAAGTGATGGCACCAGATGCCATGATCTTAGTTTTCTGAATATTGAGCTTTAAGCCAACTTTTTCATTCTCTTCTTTCACTTTCATCAAGAGGCTCTTTAGTTCTTCTTCACTTTCTGCCATAAGGGTGGTGTCATCTGCACATCTGAGGTTATTGATATTTCTCCAGGCAATATTGATTCCAGCTTTTGCTTCATCCAGCCCAAGATTTCTCATGATGTATTTGCATATAAATTAAATAAGCAGGGTAACAATATACAGCCTTGACATATTCCTTTCCCAATTTGGAAACAATCTGTTGTTCCATGTCCAATTCTAATTGTTGCTTCCTGACATGCGTACATATTTCTCAAGAGTCAGGTCAGGTGGTCTGGTATTCCCATCTCTTTCAGAATTTTCCACAGTTTATTGTGATTCACACAGTCAAAGGCTTTGGCATAGTCAAGAAAGCAGAAATAGATGTTTTTCTGGAACTCTCTTGCTTTTTTGATGATCCAATAGATTTTGGCAATTTGATCTCTGGCTCCTCTGCCTTTGCTAAATCCACCTTGAATATATGGAAGTTCAAGGTTTGCATACTGTTGAAGCCTGACTTGGAGAATTTTCAGCATTACTTTGCTAGTGTGTGAAATGAGTGTAATTGTGTGATATTTTGAGCATTTTTTGGCTTTGCCTTTTTTTAGGGATTGGAGGAAAACTGACCTTTTCCAGTCCTATGGCCACTGCTGAGTTTTCCAAATTCGCTGGCATATTGAGTGCAGCACTTTCACAGCATCATCTTTTAGGATTTGAAATGGCTCAACTGGGATTCCATCACCTCCACTAGCTTTATTTGTAGTGATATTTTCTAAGGCCTTGTTATGTACTCTTTGCATCATCAGTAAACAGTGAAGTGTGTGGATTTGTATCTGGACTCTCTATCAATATTATGCTCTATTGGTCTACATGACTATTTTTATGTCAGTGCTATACTGAGGTGTTACTTCATAATATATTTTGAAATTAGGATGTAAGTTGCCTCTAACTAGAAATTGCTTAAGTTATTCAGTATCTTTTGTGATTTTTCTATTTCTGTTAAAAAAAATGTCACTGGGATTTTAATAGAGATTCCATTGAATGTGCATATCACTTTGGGTAATAAAAAGTCCACAGTTAGCATCATACTCAACAGTGAAAAGCAGGTTTTAGATCTTTAAGATCAATAATAAGGCAAGAATGCCCACTCTACCACTTCTTTGCAATACAGTTCTTGAAGTTCCAGCCAGAGTAATTATTCAGGAAAGAAAAATTTTAAAAGATATCCAAAACATAAAGGAAAAAGTCATATTATCTCTAGTTTCTTATACATAGAAAAATCTAAAGACTCTACAGAAGATAATGCTAGATCTAATAAAAGAATATTAATAAAGTTGCAGAGTACAAAATCAGCATACAAAAATCAGTGAGGTTATTTTACATTAATAATAAACCATTCAATAAAGAAATTTAAAAAAAACCAATTCCATTTATAATTACATCAAAAAGAATAAAATATTTAGGAGTAAACTTAATCAAAGAGGTGTAAGACTTATACACTGAAAACTACAAATCATGTATGAGAGAAATTTTGAATGAGATGTGGAAAAACATCTTATGTTCATGGATTGAAAGATTTGATGTTGTTAAAATGTTCATATTGTCCAAAGGTAAACTCACTTTTAAAGTGTAACTAATAGTACTCGTATCACAGTATGATGTTGACATAATGGTTTATTAATTCTGAATATATTGCATTTTGTAATTTAATTCCATGCTTTCTTGATACTCTTAATATAGAGACATAGATCTCCTGCCCTCTAATTAAGTCCAACCCCTCTAGCACAATTCTATGAACGCTTTGTGATATATTCATGAATGTTCCTTCAAGCAATGTAGCTATATTAAAAGAAAGATGTCTGAAATTTCATGCATAATCTGGAACTGTCACTCAATTGCCCCTGTCCACAACGGAAAGACTTCAGGTACTATAAAAGTATACCACCGCTTCCCTGATTGCTTGGTTGGTGAAGAATCCTCCTGCAATGAAGGAAACAACAGTTCGATTCCTGAGACAGGAAGATCCACTGGAAAAGGGATAGGCTACACGGTCTAGTATTCTTGGGCTTCCCTTGTGGCTCAACTGGTAAAAAAAAAAAAATCCTCCTGCAATGTGGGAGACCTGGATTCGATATCTGAGCTAAGCCTCAATCACTAGAGCATGTTGTTATTTCTTCAACAATAGAATCTTATTGATCAACTTTAATTATGATGTCTTGGACTTTCCCACACCCTTTACTTTTATCATTCTCTGTTTTTTCTTTTGTAATCCCCAAACATCATCATTTCATGAGGTCTTTTTTTGCTTTATGGCTTTAGTTAACTTATAATGTTTAATTATTCATAAATGTCTTTTGTATATAGCCTTTTCTGTTGCTGTCATCTTTGACATATTTCATGGTTTTTTCTCAGCCCAAAATATCCTAATAAACTGACAATTTCATTACTTTGAGTACTTTCATTACTCAGTTCACATTGTGCAGAGAAGAACTGATATGTTCAGTACCATTTCTGTTTGTTTGGAAGTTTCACTGCCTAATTAATTCACATGATGCTGAGTAGGCATTAAATTGCCTTTATGCAGAACATAGGTGCTTCCCAGGTGGCTTGGAGATAAAGAATCTGCCTGCCAGTGCAGGAGATGTAGGGGATGTGGGTTCTATCCTGAGTCAGGAAGATCCCCTGGAGGAGGAAAAGGCAACCCACTCCAGTACTCTTGCCTGGGAAATCCCATGGACAAAGGTGCCTGGCAGGCTATAGTCCATGGGGTCACAAAGAGTCAGACACAACTGAGCAAACATGCACATACAGAACATAGCCTTTAAGAGAGATTCTCTTAACTAGGGGCTATATATGTGGTATTAACCTTGATTTATCTATAATATAGCTTTATGGTTCTATGTTTTCTGGAATAGGTGAATAGATGATTGCCAGAGACAGTCTTCATCTTCCTTGTTGTTATATTATTGATATTACTATCTGTATGAATTTGCTAGCGCCTGCATAACAAAGTACTATAGACTAGGTGGCAAAAATCACAGAAGTGTATTCTCTCATAATTAGGAAAGCTAGGAGAACAAGCAATGGCACCCCACTCCAGTACTCTTGCCTGGAAAATCCCATGGATGGAGGAGCCTGGTAGGCTGCAGTCCATGGGGTCACTAAGAGTCGGATACGGCTGAGTGACTTTACTTTCACTTTTCACTTTCATGCATTGGAGAAGGAAATGGCAACCCACTCCAGTGTTCTTGCCTGGAGAATCCCAGGGACGGGGGAGCCTGGTGGACAGCTGTCTATGGAGTCACAGAGTCGGACACGACTGAAGTGACTTAGCAGCAGGAGAACAGGATGACAGAGGAGTAGATGAACATGGAGTACATCTCTCTCCACGGATGCATCAGGAATACACCTTCAGACACAGAAGTGCATGCAGAACGCCAGCAGAGAGCAGACAAGAGTACCTGAGCAGCAGGAAAGAATATATGGAACCAGGCAAAACTTGGTAGGACAAAGGAACTAGGGGGAAAAACAGAGGTGTTAATAGGAATGGACCTGCCCTCGGTGGGTGAGGGAAATAAAGCAGGGGTCCAATCCCCACATCGGAGCAGTTATCTGAGTCAGAAGAGAAATATTTAAGGCTGAGAGTGAAACAGCTGATCTGTGGCAGCCTAAATGGAATGAGAATCAGACAGTCCTTGCTGCAGCCATACGTACCTCAGACAGAGACGCAGGTCCCCTAGAAGGTATGGTGGCTGGGAGCTGGAGTGTAGGGATTGTGGAGCAATTCCAGGATGAGAGCTGCTGTTGACAGCTGAGAATGGATTGAGGGGATGTGAGGGATGAAATTGCAGTAGGAAATGCCTGTGGAAGAAAGCCAGGCAGTCATGGAAGCAAGGGGAAGCTGCTGAGTCATGTGTAGGGGGTGGAGCCATCACCATAGCCTCTCTCTCCTCACACACCAGCATCAGCAGCTGAGCTTTGGAGAGGCTGGCCCATCAAGTACCTGACACACTGAACTACAGAGTAGGACCCCAGCCAGGGTGCCCCTTTACGTTCCTGATAT
>NW_024070205.1:65597857-65751603 GCF_014754425.2 Oryx dammah | reverse complement strand
GCCCCTAGACTCAAGCATCTGCACCACCTACACACTCAACCCTCACTGGGGCAGAGTTGCCACAACAAAAAATTTTGTGTCTATGCATGTGCGGTTGCTTTGGTCATGTCCAACACTTTGGGACCCTGTGGACTGTGGTCTTCCAGGCTTCTCTGTCAAGGGGGTTCTCTAGACAAGAGTACTGGAGTGTATTGGTTAATACTGGTTTCCATAACTTTCTAGAGCACTATATTCCTGGCTGCCCTAACCACCAACTCCCCTGAGTACCTGGTGCTGCCAGAACGCCTGGGACCCAACAGCTGCACCACCGCTGCACCACCACTGCACCTGGCACTCACTGGGGCAGACTCAGGTCCTCCAAGGAAGCCTCAGAAGCAAACCCCAGTGTACAACCCACATGCAGAAGTGGAAATAAAAGCACAATAAGTAAATTGAAAACCAGGCGCAATGTGGCTAAGGAAGAAGATATAAAAAATCTTCCCACCAGCTGTACAAGCTGCAGATTAAATCAACACAATTTACTAGGTAGACTCTGTATAAAAGGACATTGAGAGCTCCCAAAAAGGAAAACACACTAGTCCTGATAGCTGTGGACACTGGAGGCAAGAACACACAGGCGTAGGACCAGATTAGAATCTGAGCTGCCCTCACAGCAGGTCCAGAGATCAAGAAAGAGTTGGAGGGCATCCTAGGGAGGTGAAGTGGACTGTGACTTCCAGTGAGGGACAGGATCCTGACAGCAGTGACTCAAGAAAAAACATTTATTATTATTCTTTTTTGACTCATTCTGTAGTTTCTTTTCAATTCTTTTGGTGTTTTTTTTTTTTTCTTTTCCTTTATTTATCCCTCTGTTGTAGTTGTTGATTTTATTGGCACTATGAAATCTAACTAAGCTTTCAAGTTTTCTTTTTTTTTTCAATCACACTTTTTATTGCTGTTATAAATCTCTGCCTCTACATTGGGCTTTTGCAGTTCTATGAAGTTTTACTTTTTTTTCTCTTTTTTATTTTAATTTTTAAACTTTTAAAACCTATTATTATTATTTTTTTTGCATTTATTCTTTTGTTTGCTTTTCCTATTGTTCTTACCCTTGCAGTTAATCTTTAATATATATAAATCTTCATCTACCTCTGTTTAACTCTGCATGTCTGTTCTTTCTTTCTTTTCTTTCTTTCCTTTCCTCTCAACATATTTGCTAGTTTTGTTTTCATTGTTTTATTCCCCACTTGGCCCTTGATTTAGTTTTCTTTTCCAATTTGTGCTTTAGTTAGCTTTCTTCTTAACTGGTAGATATCATTTTTGGCTTCCTTTGTCTGCTGGGTCAATCTATTGCACTTTATTTTGGTTGGACTGTTTTGATTTTGCTTATGGGTGTATATCTACATGTGTATATACCATTCTTTTAATTATCATTTGCCTGATTTTGTAACTGCCACAAATGGCAGTACTTGGGTTCATCTTTGGTTTCTTATCTTTGGATATTTATTTTAATCTCATTTAATGCCATAAAAAACCACTTGTGGGCTGTTCTTTCCTGATCAGAGATCAAACCCTGAACTTTTGGAGTGGGAGCACTGACACCAAGATCCTAGGCTACCAGAGAACTAACCCTCACTTCAGCTGAGTTCAGTCACTCAGTCATGTCTGACTCTTTGCGACCCTATGAATCGCAGCACACCAGGCCTTCCTGTCTATCACCAACTCCCGGAGTTCACTCAGATTCACGTCCATCGAGTCTGTGATGCCATCCAGCCATCTCATCCTCGGTCGTCCCCTTCTCCTGCCCCCAATCCCTACCAGAATCAGTCTTTTCCAATGAGTCAACTCTACACATGAGGTGGCCAAAGTACTGGAGGTTCAGCTTTAGCATAAGTCCTTCCAAAGAACACCCAGGACTGATTTCCTTTAGAATGGACTGGTTGGATCTCCTTGCAGTCCAAGGGACTCTCAAGAGCCTTCTTCAACACCACAGTTCAAAAGCATCAATTCTTTGGCGATCAGCCTTCTTCACAGTCCAACTCTCACATCCATACATGACCACTGGAAAAACCATAGCCTTGACTACACGGACCTTTGTTGGCAAAGTAATGTCTCTGCTTTTGAATGTACTATCTAGGTTGCTCATAACTTTCCTTCCAAGGAGTAAGCATCTTTTAATTTCCTGGCTGCAATCAACATCTGCACTGATTTTGGAGCCCCCCAAAATAAAGTCTGACACTGGTTCTGCTGTTTCCCCATCTATTCCTTATTAAGTGATGGGACCAGATGCCACGATCTTCATTTTCTGGATGTGAGCTTTAAGCCAACATTTTCCTTTTTCACTTTCATCAAGAGGCTTTTTAGTTCCTTTTCACTTTATGCCATAAAGGTGGTGGCATCTGTATATCTGAGGTCATTGATATTTCTCCCAGAAATCTTGATTCCAGCTTGTGCTTCTTCCAGTCCAGAGTTTCTCATGAGGTACTCTGCATACAAGTTAAATAAGCAGGGTGACAATATACAGCCTTGAAGTACTCCTTTTCCTATTTGCAATGAGTCTGTTGTTCCATGTCCAGTTCTAACTATTGCTTCCTGACCTGCATATAGTTTCTCAAGAGGCAGTTCAGGTGGTCTGGGATTCCCATCTCTTGAAGAATTTTCCACAGTTTATTGTGATCGACATAATCAAAGGCTTTAGCATAGTCAATAAAGCAGAAATAGATGTTTTTCTGGAACTCGCTTGGTTTTTTGATGATCCAGTGGATGTTGGCAATTTGACCTCTGATTCCTCTGCCTTTTCTAAAACCAGCTTGAACATCTAGAAGTTCATGGTTCATGTATTGCTAAAGCCTAGCTTGGAGAATTTTGAGCATTACTTTACTGGTGTGTGAGATGAGTGCAATTGTGCAGTAGTTTGAACATTCTTAGGCATTGCCTTTCTTTGGGATTGGAATGAAAACTGACCTTTTCCAGTCCTGTGGCCACTGCTGAGTTTTCCACATTTGCTGGCATATTGAGTGCAGCACTTTCACAGCATCATCTTTCAGGATTTGAGATAGCTCAACTGGAATTCCATTACCTCCACTAGTTTTGTTCATAGTGATGCTTTCTAAGGTCCACTTGACTTCACATTCTAGGATGTCTGGCTCTAGGTGAGGTATCACACCATTGTGATTATCTTGGTCATGAAGATCTTTTTTATACAGTTCTTCTGTGTATTCTTGCCAGCTCTATTTCATATCTTCTGCTTCTGTTATGTCCATACCATTTCTGTCCTTTATCGAGCCCATCTTTGCATGATATGTTCCCTTGGTATCTCTAATTTTCTTGAAGAGATCTCTAGTCTTTCTCATTCTGTTCTTTTCCTCTATTTCTGAGGAAGGCTTTCTTATCTCTTCTTGCTATTCCTTGGAACTCTGCATTCAGATGCTTATATCTTTCCTTTTCTCCTTTGCTTTTTGCTTCTCTTCTTTTCACAGCTTTTTGTAAGTCCTCCCCAGACAGCCATTTTGCTTTTATTCATTTCTTTTCCGTGGGGATGGTCTTGATCCCTGTCTCCTGTACAATGTCACGAACCTCATTCTATAGTTCATCAGTCACTCTATCTATCAGACCTAGTCAATTAAATCTAGTTCTCCCTTCCACTGTATAATCATAAGGGATTTGATTTAGGTCAACTAACCCTAGGGAGTGTCAAATAGTGAGAACTCTCCCAAAGGAAACAACTTGAATACAAGACCCAGCATCATCCAACCACCAGTAAGTAGCACACTGTGCAGGACACCTCATCTAAACAACAAACAAAGCAAAAATACAAACCCAATCATCCTTGCCCATCAGAAGGGGAAAACAAAAACAAAAACTCAGCACAAATCTCACCCTATACTAAGCTTACACAAACCACAGGACCAACTTTAGGAGGGCATAAACCAAAGGAAGAAAGAATTCATCCTTGAAGCCTGGGGAAAGGATACCTCAAACATGGTAAGTTAAAAAAAAAAAATGAAAAGAGGAGTAATACTGCCCAAATGAAGGAAATAACTAGAATAAATGAAGAAGAAATAGGCAAACTACCTGAAAAAGAATTCAGAATAATGACAGTAAAGGTCATCAAAAACCTTGAAACAGAATGGATAAAATTCAAGAATCAGTTAACAAAGACCTAGAGGAATTAAAGAATAAACATACGAAGACAACACAATTACTGAAATTAATACTCTCAAAGGAATCAATAGCAAAATATCTGAAAGAGAAAAGTAATCATCAGTGAGCTGGAAGATAAAATGGTGGGAATAACTTCTGAAGAGCAGAATAAAGTAAAAAGAATGAAAAGAATTGCAGATACTCTCAGAGATCTTTGCAACAATATCAAACATCAATATTTGAATTATAGAGGTCCCAGAAGAAGAAGAGAAAAAGAAAGGGTATGAGAAAAATTTTAAGACATGATACTTGAAATTTTCCCCAAAATGGAAAAGGAAATAGTCAATCAAGTCCAAGAGGAAGGAACACTTCCATGCTCAATCTATGAGACCACCAGCAATTTAGTACAGTTCAGTCACTCAGTCGTGTCCGACTCTTCGCGATCCCATGAACCGCACAGGCCAGGCATCGCTATCCATCACCAACTCCTGGAGTTTACCCAAACATGTTCATTGAGTCAGTGATGCCATCCAACCATCTCATCCTCTGTCGTCCCTTTCTCCTCCTGCCTTCAATTTTTCCCAGCACCAGAGTCTTTTTTCCAATGAGTCAGCTCTTTGCATCAGGTGGACAATGTATTGGAGTTTCAGCTTCAACATCAGTCCTTCCAATGAACACCCAGGACTGATCTCCGTTAGGATGGACTGGTTGGATCTCCTTGCACTCCAAAGGATTCTCAAGAGTCTTCTCCAACGCCACAGTTCAAAAGTATCATTTCTTTGGCACTTGGCTTTCTTTATAGTCCAACTCTCACATCAATACATGACCACATAAAAACCATAGCCTTGACTAGATGGACCTTTGTTGGCAAAGTAATGTCTCTGCTTTTTAATATTCTGTCTAAGTTGGTCATAAATTTCTTTCCAAGGAGTAAGCATCTTTTAGTTTCATGGCTGCAATCACCATCTGCAGTGATTTTGGAGCCCAGAAAAATTAAGTCAGCCACTATTTCGACTGTTTTTCCATCTATTTGCCATGAAGTGATGGGACCGGATGCTATGATCTTAGTTTTCTGAATGTTGAGCTTTAAGCTAGCTTTTTCACTCTCCTCTTTCACTTTCATCAAGAGGCTCTTTAATACTTCTTCACTTTCTGCCATAAGGGTGGTGTCATTTGCATATTTGAGGTTATTGATATTTCTCCCAGAAATCTTGATTCCAGATTGTGCTTCTTCCAGCCCAGCATTTCTCATGATGTACTCTGCATATAAGTTAAATAAGTAGGGTGACAATATACAGCCTTGACATAGTCCTTTTCTTATTTAGAATCAGTCCAGTCCATGTTCCATGTCCAGTTCTAACTGTTGCTTCCTGACCTGCATACAGATTTCTCAAGAGGCAAGTCAGGTGGTCTCGTATTCCCATCTCTTCAAGGATTTTCCACTGTTTATCGACAGTGACTGACTTTATTTTGGGGGGCTCCAAAATCACTGCAGATGGGGATTGCCGCCATGTAATTAAAGGATGCTTACTCCTTGGAAGGAAAGTTATGACCAACCTAGACAACATATTAGAAGGCAGAGACATTACTTTGTCAAAAAAGGTCCATCAAGTTAAGGCTATGGTTTTTCCAGTAGTCATGTATGGATGTGAGTGTTAGACTATAAAGAAAGCCGAGTGCAGAAGAATTGATGCTTTTGAACTGTGGTGTTGGAGAAGACGCTCAAGAGTCTTTGGACTGCAAGGAGATCCAACCATTTCATCCTAAAAGAGATCAGTCCTGGGTGTTCAGTGGAAGAACTGATGTTGAAGCCAAAACTCCAATATTTTGGCCACCTGATATGGAGAGTTGACTCATTTGAAAAGACCCTGATGTTGGGAAAGATTGAAGGCAGCAGAAGAATGGGACGACAGAGGGATGAGATGGTTAGATGGCATCACTGAGTCAATGGACTTGAGTTTGGGTAAACTCCAGGAGTTGGTGATGGACAGAGAGGCCTGGTGTGTTGTGGTTCATGGGTCGCAAAGTGTCAGGCACGACTGAGTGGCTGAACTGAACTGACATGTATAACTATGGCTAGTTCATGTTGATGTTTGACAGAAAACAATAAAATTCTGTAAAGCAATTATCTTTCAATTAAACAATAAATAAACTGAAAAAAAAAGAGAGAGAGAGAGAAATCTAGAATCCAAGATCGAGTTTGTAGCAGAGTTTCATTCTGAGGTCTCTCTCCTTGGATGTAGGTGGCTGTCTTCTCTATGTGTCCCCACATGGTCATTCCCCTGTGCACATGTGTACCTATGTCTATATTTCTTCTTATTGTCAGGGCACTCATGGCCCTCATTAACCTTAGCTACCCCCATAAAAGCTCTGTCTCTAATTTCACCATTCTGAGGTAGTAAGCATTATGACATCAATATATGTTTGGGAGGAACAAAATTCAGCCCAGTATATAATCCATATAAAGTTTTAAATAATATAATTTTGTGTGTTATTCCATTGGAAATAATTCTTAAAAATAACTTATAAAAAGAGGAGTGTTATTAGGGCAATTTAGGAAACTATCCATAACATTTCTTAAGGCAAAAAAATTGTCTTGAAAGGAAAACAATGACTTTGGACACTTGCACCACATTGTTCTTAAACTTGTTTTGGATCCTAACAAATACTAATAGCTTTGTATACACTAATAAAGTGTAATTAAAACTGAGTTTGGAGACAATGATAATGAGATGTCAGCAGTAAAAACGACAGAAGAGATTTGGGGAAATAGTGTTCTCTGATTCACTAAAAAACTAAATTAAATACTTCCTTCAGGATTAGGGTTCCCCATTGTGGACTTTATGCATAAAAATAAAATTTTGAATAGCAGCCTGAAGCACATTGGGACTTACACAGTATTAGGATATCTTACATAATTAATGAAAAACAAACACAGGCATAAGGAAGCATTATAAATATAGTCCTGCTAATATTCTATGCCACATAATCCATAAAGATTAGGGATATGAATGATTCCACAAGGCCTCAATTGTAGCTATTTTTCCTCATTGTAAAATAAAAATGTCCCTTGCATTTTTAATGTTGTAAAACAATCTAAAACAAAACTAATCTAAAACAATCTATGAATAAAATAGCATTATGTTATTCTTTATTTGTATTAATGATAACTGAGATAGAATCCACAAATAGTTCCAAGTCAAGTGCTGTTCCATCCTTCCCAAATCTAGGACCTCTAATTATACTCATCCTTTTCTGACATGCTGATTGCACAACTTGCACCTTTGTTGTGAACATTTTCACAGCAATTATCTTAGATCCAGGAGATCTTATGGGTTGGGAAGATTTCCTGGATTAGGAAATGGCACCACACTCCAGTATTCTTGCCTGGAAAATCCCATGGAGAGGAGCCTGGCAGACGACAGCCCATAGGGTCACAAAGAGTTGGACACAACTGAGTGACTGAGTATGCACATACTGCTTAATTTCACTCCATGCTCACTTACAGTGAAAGGTGTTGGATGTTGCCATTCTGTCAACATCCTGTGTTACCATTCCATTTGATCATGGGACTTAGCTCATGACTTTAACCATGCATCCTTCAAAAAATAAGGGCTTTTGTGGTAGATTGCATTAGCAGTAGTAGTGTAGTTGCTCAGTTATGTCCTACTCTTTGTGACACCAAGGACTGCAGTCTCTATCCATAGGATTCTCCAAGCAAGAATATTGGAGTGCATTGCCTTTCCCTTCTCCAGGGGATCTTCCTCGACCAGAGGTTGAATCCAAGACTCCTGCATTGCAGACAGATTCTTTACCATCTGAGCCACCAGGGAAGCCCCAGTATTTTACAGGTACCAACAAAACAGTTTACAATGAGAGTGCTCTAGACTTAATCATTGCATTAGTGGTCTCAATTAATGCCCTATTCTAACTGATACTCACTCCATCAGTTTAGTTCACTCACTCAGTCATGTCTGACTCTTTGCGACCCCATAAATTGCAGCACACCAGGCCTCCCTGTCCATCACCAACTCCTGGAGTTCATTCAAACTCATGTCCGTCAAGTCCGTGATGCTATCTAGCCATCTCATCCTCTGTCATCCCTTTCTCTTCATGCCCTCCAAACCCTCCCAACATCAGGGTCTTTTCCAATGAGTCAACATTTCCCATGAGGTGGCCAAAGTACTGGAGTTTCAGCATCAGCATCAGTCCTTCAAATCAACACCCGGGACTGATCTCCCTTAGGATGGACTGGTTGGATCTCCTTGCAGTCCAAGGGACTCTCAAGACTCTTCTCCAACACCACAGTTCAAAAACATCAGTTCTTCAGTGCTCAGCTTTCTTCACAGCCCTACTCTCACATCCATACGTGACCACTGAAAAAACCATAGCCTTGACTAGACAGACCTTTGTTGGCAAAGTAATGTCTCTGCTTTTGAATATGCTATCTAGGTTGGTCATAACTTTCCTTCCAAGGAGTAAGCGTCTTTTAATTTCCTGGCTACAATCACCATCTGCAGTGATTTTGGAGCCCAAATAAATAAAGTCTGACACTGGTTCCACTGTTTCCCCATCTATCTGCCATGAAGTGATGGGACCAGATGCCACGATCTTAACTTTCTGAATGTTGAGCTTTAAGGCAACTTTTCCACTCTCCTCTTTCACTTTCATCAAGAGGTTTTTAGTTCCTCTTCACTTTCTGCCATAAGGGTAGTGTCATCTGCATATCTGAGGTTATTGATATTTCTCCCAGCAATCTTGATTCCAGCTTGTGCTTCGTCCAGCCCAGCGTTTCTCATGATGTACTCTGTATATAAGTTAAATAAGCAGGGTGACAATAAACAGCCTTGATGTACTCCTTTCCCGATTTGGAATGAGTCTGTTGTTCCATGTCCAGTTCTAACTGTTGCTTCCTGACCTGAATATAGGTTCCTCAAGAGGCAGGTCAGGTGGTCTGGTATTCCCATCTCTCAGAATTTTCCACAGTTTATTGTGATCCACACAGTTAAAGGCTTTGATATAGTCACTAAAGCAGAAATAGATGTTTTTCTGGAACTCTCTTGCTTGATATCTCTAATTTTCTTGAAGAAATCTCTAGTTTTCCCCATTCTATTGTTTTCCTCTATTTCTTTGCACTGATTGCTGAGGAAGGCTTTCTTATCTCTCCTTGCTATTCTTTGGAACTCTGCATTCAGATGCTTATATCTTTCCTTTTCTCCTTTGCTTTTCACTTCTCTTCTTTTCACAGCTATTTGTAAGTCCTCCTCAGACAGACATTTTGCTTTTTGCATTTCTTTTCCATGGGGATGATCTTGATCCCTGTCTCCTGTACAATGTCAGGAACCTCAGTCCATAGTTCATCAGGCACTCTATCTATCAGATCTAGGCCCTTAAATCTATTTCTCACTTCCACTGTATAATCATAAGGGATTTGATTTAGGTCATACCTGAATGGTCTAGTGGTTTTCCCCAGTTTCTTCAATTTAAGTGTGAATTTGGCAATAAGGAGTTCATGATCTGAGCCAGAGTCAGCTTCCTGTCTTGTTTTTGCTGACTGTATAGAGCTTCTCCATCTTTGGCCACAAAGAATATAATCAATCTTATTTCAGAGTTGACCATCTGGTGATGTCCATGTGTAGAGTCTTCTCTTGTGTTTTTGGAAGAGGGTATTTGCTATGACCAGTGTGTTCTCTTGGCAAAACTCTATTAGCATTTGCCCTGCTTCATTCCATACTCCAAGGCCAAATTGGCTGTGAAGGACCACACAGAAGCATGGCTGAGAGGAGCTACCTATCACCCAAAGTCGGGGTGGTGACTGAGAGTGCCAGGCAGCATTGGCACAGGAGTGGTCAAGAGGAGCTACCCCATGTCTGAGGTCAGGGGAGGCGGTGGAGAGCAGCAACCCCATGTCTAAGGAGCGGCAGCTGTGCAGGCGCAGGAGGGCCGAGAGGAGCTACTCCACGTTCAAGGTCAGAGGGGCGGCCATGAGGAGATACCTCTAGTCCAAGATAAGGAGCAGCAGTTGAGCTTTTCTGGAGTAGCCATGAAGAGATACCCCACGTCCAAGGTAAGACAAACCCAAGTGAGATGGTAGGTGTTGCGAGAGGGCATCAGAGGGCAGACACACTGAAACCATAATCACAGAAAACTAGCCAATCTGATCACATGGACCACAGCCTTGTCTAACTCAATGAAACTAAGCCATGCTGTGTGGGTCTATCCAAGACGGGAGGGTCATGGTGGAGAGTTCTGACAGAATGTGGACCACTGGAGAAGGGAATGGCAAACCACTTCACTTTTCTTGCCTTGAGAACACTGTGAACAGTATGCAAAGGCAAAATGATAGGATACTGAACGGGGAACTCCGTGGGTCTGTAGGTGCCCAATATGCTACTGGAGATCAGTGGAGAAATAACTCCAGAACGAATGAAGGGATGGAGCCAAAGCAAAAACAATACCCAGCAGTGGATGTGACTGGTGATAGAAGCAAGGTCCAATGCTGTAAAGAGCAATATTTCGTAGGAACCTGGAATGTCAAGTCCATGAATCAAGGCAAATTGGAAGTGGTCAAACAGGAGATGGCAAGAGTGAACGTCAACATTCTAGGAATCAGCAAACTAAAATGGACTGGAATGGGTGAATTTAACTCAGATGACCCTTATATCTACTACTGTGGGCAGGAATCCCTTAGAAGAATTGGAGTAGCCATCATGATCAACAGAAGTGTCCAAAATGCAGTACTTGGATGCAATCTCAAAAATGACAGAATGATCTCTGTTCATTTCCAAGGCAAACCATTCAATATCACAGTAATGCAAGCCTATGCCCCAACCAGTAATGCTGAAGAAGCTCAAGTTGAATGGTTCTATGAAGATCTACAAGATCTTTCAGAACTAACACCCCAAAAAGATTTCCTTTTCATTATAGGGGACTGGAATGCAAAAGTAGGAAGTCAAGAAACACCTTGAGTAACAGGCAAATTTGGCCTTGGAGTATGGAATGAAGCAGGGCAAAGGCTAATAGAGTTTTGCCAAGAGAATGCACTGGTCATAGCATACACCCTTTTCCAACAACTCAAGAGAAGACTCACTCCATATCCTCATCATAATAGAGTTTATTTATCTTTCCCTTGTCTTTAAGCTAAGTCATGAGACTTGCCTTAGCCAATGATAAGTGTGCAAAAGTGCCATTCTAACCCTAGGTTTTAAGAAGACTCATCCACTTTTATTTTTTCTGTATCTAGTCTATTAACTTGACTAGCATTTCCCAACTATAGTCATTGCCCCAGGAGAATGAGAGAAAAATGGAGCCAAACTGATCCCAACTTTTGAAGTCTGAAAAAGAGTGACCTATAGAGCTGCAGTGAGAGCCATAACTGTCAGGCTAAGTTCATCCCAGATCAGTCAAAGTTTAGACACTTAGTGTGTGTCTCTGTGTGTGGGCTCAGTTGTGCCCCATTCTTTGCAACCCTATGGACTGTGTAGTCCACCGGGCTTCTCTGTCAATGGAATTTTCCAGCCAAGAATACTGGAATGGGTTGCCATTTCTTTCTCCAAGGATCTTCCCACCCCAGGGATCGAACCCACATCTCCTAGATCTCCTGCATTGGCAGGTGGGTTCTTTACCACTAGTGCCACTTGGTAAGCCTTAGATATTTTAGGTATTAGGCAATAAGCGATTGCTGCTTGGTGGTGGCTTGTCATGCAGCAGTAGTTGATACAGGTTGTGTTACAGCCTGAATTGTCTCAAAATTCATAGGTTGAAGACATACACTTTACCTCACAATGTGACTGCATTTGGATATAGGACTTTTCAAGAGGTAACTAAAATGAGATCATTGGGGTGGCCCTAAACTGATATGATTGTTATCTTTATAAGATGAAAAAATGATTATGACAAAAACAGAAGGAGGGCCATGTAAAAACGTAAGAAGATGGCTGTCTACTAGCCAAAGAGAAAGGCTTCAGAGAAATGAAATCAACCCTCACAACACCCTGATTTGAAATTCTAGCCTCCAAGACTATGAGAAAATAAATTTCTGCCATTTACATCCCCCATCTGTAGTACTTTTTCAGGGTAGTCCTAGGAATGTGGCTCAGTGGTAAGGAATCTGCCTGCCTAAAGAAGACACAGGTTCACTCCCTGGATTGGGAAGATCCCTTGGAGAAGGAAATGGCAACCTACTCCAGTATTCTTTCCTGGGAAATCTCCTGGACAGGGGAGTCTGTCAGGCTACAGTCTCTAGTCTCAAAGAGCTGGACACTACTGAGTAACAAAACAGCAACAAGGAAGCTAAGAAAGTTTATGTGCACTCTTACCTCCTTCAGTTCAGTTCAGTTCAGTTGCTCAGTGTGTCTGACTCTTTGAAACCCCATGAATTGCAGCACGTCAGGCCGCCCTGTCCATCACCAACTCCCGGAGTTCACCCAAAGTCACGTCCATCGAGTCCATGATGCCATCCAACCATCTCATCCTCTGTTGTTCCCTTCTCCTCCTGCCTCCAATCCCTCCCAGCATGAGAGTCTTTTCCAATGAGTCAACTCTTTGCATGAGGTGGCAAAAATATGGGAGTTTCAGCTTTAGCATCATTCCTTCCAAATAACACACAGGACTGATCTCCTTCAGAATGGACTGGTTGGATCTCCTTGCAGTCCAAGGGACGCTCAAGAGTCTTCTCCAACACCACAGTTCAAAACCATCAATTCTTCAGCACTCAGCTTTCTTCACAGTCCAACTTTCACATCCATACATGACTACTGGAAAAACCATAGCCTTGACTAGACGGACCTTTGTTGGCAAAGTAATGTCTCTGCTTTTGAATATACTATCTAGGTTGGTCATAACTTTTCTTCCAAGGAGTAAGCGTCTTTTAATTTCCTGGCTGCAATCACCATCTGCAGTAATTTTGGAGCCCCCAAAATAAATAAATTCTGACACTGGTTCCACTGTTTCCCCATCTATTTCCCATGAAGTGATGGGACCAGATGCCACGATCTTCGTTTTCTGAATGTTGAGATTTAAGCCAACTTTTTCACTCTCCTCTTTCACTTTCATCACAGGCTTTTGACTTCCTCTTCACTTTCTGCCATAAGGGTGGTGTCATCTGCATATCTGAGGTTATTGATATTTCTCCCGGCAGTATTGATTCTAGCTTATGCTTCTTCCATCCCAGCGTTTCTCATGACGTACTCTGCATATAAGTTAAATAAGCAGGGTGACAATATACAGCCTTGACATACTCCTTTTCCTATTTGGAATGAGTCTGTTGTTCCATGTCCAGTTCTAACTGTTGCTTCCTGACCTGCATAGGTTTCTCAAGAGGCAGGTCAGGTGGTCTGGTATTTCCATCTCTTTCAGAATTTTCTGCAGTTTATTGTGATCCACACAGTCAAAGGCTTTGGCATAGTCAATAAAGCAGGAATAGATGTTTTTCTGGAACTCTCTTGCTTTTTCCATGATACAGTGGATGTTGGCAATTTGATCCCTGATTTCTCTGCCTTTTCTAAAACCAGCTTGAACATCAGGAAGTTCATGGTTCATGTATTGCTGAAGCCTGGCTTGGAGAATTTTAAGCATTACTTTACTAGCATGTGAGATGGTGCAATTGTGCAGTATTTTGAGCATTCTTTGGCACTGCCTTTCTTTGGGATTGGAATGAAAACTGACCTTTCCCAGTCATTGTGTATAGTGAGTTTTTACATGTAATCCTACCTGAAAGTTAGGCTGTTGGCTAATGTCCTGCTCCTCCAGTATATTGATAAAATATATAAGGAAACTTGGAGAAGGCAATGGCAACCCACTCCAGTACTCTTGCCTGGAAAATCCCATGCACGAAGAAGCCTGGTGGGTTATAGTCCATGGTGTTGCAAAGAGTCGGACATAACTGATCGACTTCATTCACGTTTCACTTTCATGCATTGGAGAAGAAAATGGCAACCCACTCCAGTGTTCTCGCCTTGAGAATCCAGGGGTGGGGGATCCTGGTGGGCTGCCATCTATGGGGTTTCACAGAGCTGGACACAACTGAAGCAACTTAGCAGCAGCAGCAGCAGCAGCAGCATATAAGGAAACTACACTATAACCTTAGTGGATAACTGGGTAATCACTAGCCATATTTGGTTATTTAAATATAAACTTAAGTTAATTAACATTAAGCAAACTTAAAACTTCAGTTAGTCACCGTAACCCCCTTTCAATTGCTTAATAGTCAAATAAAGCCTATCCCTATTCCAAGCCATATTAAGACATATATGCATATCTATAGTAACTCACATTTGTACCTCACAAAACTGGTAGATTATAAATATCAATAATAATGTTATCATCAATAAAAATATCTGGCATTGATAAGCACATAGTACATAACAGCAATTCTAGAGAAAAAGACAAATATTTACTTGCATTTAAGAAGCTTACAGTCTAGTAGATAATCTAGGAAATCAATTTTCTAAATGAATGTAATAGATTAGAAACTAATATAAATTTATATGGATAATTAAAGAGGGGAAAACTTATTTACTATGGATTGTAACCAGATAAAAAATTGGAAAGGAACGAGACAAGAGATCTCTGAAACTTATTTTTTAAATAATGCATAGAAAATGAAAGAGAGAAGTGAATCACCATGTTAAAATTTAATTGTGATGAAAAACTATAGATTTTTATATTGTTTAATCCTTAAGAATTTCATTGTCATAAAATTAAAGCATGGATGAAATATAAAAATGTCATGATAGAAACAAAAAGCACCTGTATTGCCATTACATTAATTTGATTTGAAAGTCAAATTAAAACACACATATATAAATACATATATAAATATTAATTTATGTAGAGATGAACATTGTTGTTCAGTTGCTAGAATTGTGTCTGACTCTTTGTGACCCCATGGATAAAAGCCCACATCAGGGTCCTCTGTGAATGGGATTTTCCAGGCAAGAATACTGGAGTGGGTTGCCATTTCTGTCTCCAGGGGATCTTCCCAATGCAGGAATTGAACTGGCATCTCCTGCATTGGCATGCAGATTCTTTACCACTTAGGCACCAGGGAAGCCGGCTTTAACGTTTAGTTAGCTTTAAGTTAGGGTTTGGATAAAGTCATTTTTGTTCCCAGGAATAAATATAACAGCCTGTTATTAATTGCTTGCATCTCAGGTTTTTAGAACTTACCCTGATTCAATTTGCTATCAACATTTCAAACATAACATAAACCAAAAATAAAGTAAAAGAGTTATATTTCTCTCTTAAAAAAAGATCATTCTCTGCTTTTGGACCATCAAGTGTAGGATAAATAATTATTTATAAAATCTTTCAGAGGTAACAACACTCCTCAATGAATATTTGAAATTTTAATTCGAATTTTTGAAGCCACATACACGTAGGCTTGGTACGCTACATCAAACATTGAATGGAAACTGAATTTTCAGCTAGCATTGAAATTATTTTCCATTATTCTTTGCAAGGAAGATCCAAAGATATAGAAAAAAATCAAAGTAATATTTCAATAACATAAATGATTTACCAATAACCATTCTTATTATAGCTTCCCTGGTGGCTCAGAGGTTAAAGCGTCTGCCTAGAATGCAGGAGACCCAGGTTCGATCCCTGGGTTGGGAAGATCCGCTGGAGAAGGAAATGACAACCCACTCCAGTACTCTTGCCTGGAGAATCCCGTGGAGGGAGGAGCCTGGTAGGCTACAGTCCACGGGGTCGCAAAGAGTCCGATACGACTGAGTGACTTCACTTTCATTCTTATTATAGCTTCCCAGGTGGCACAAGTTGTAAAGAACCTGCCTGCCAAAACAGGAGACCTGTGAGACGTGAGTTCTATCCTTGGGTCAGGAAGATCCCCTGGAGGAGAGTATGGCAACCCACTCCAGTATTCTTGCCTGGAGAATCGCAAGAACAGAGGAGCCTAGCAGGCTACAGTCCATAGGGTCACAAAGAGTCGGACACAACTGAGGCAATTTTGCACACATGCATTCTTATTATACCTTAAACTGAACTGAACTGAAACTTCTAAAATTAGGCAAATCAGGGTACAGGATCTAGATATACAACTACTATCTATAAAATGCATAAGCAACTAGGTTATATTGTATAACATGGAGAATTATTACCAAAATCTTGTAATAAATGAATTATCTGTAAAAATACTGAATCACCATGCTGTCACCTGATGTTAATATACTATAAACAAATGCTACTTTGATTTAAAAATTCTTTAATATATTTAAAAGATAAAAAAATTTTAAAGAAAATTATATTCTTGTGAACTTCTGGCAATTTTCTACTAAGCTGTTAATCCTTTTCTTAGTTTTTGATAAAAACTTTTTATATATTAAAAAGAGTAGCCCTTTAATCAATGTGCATTGCAAATGATTTATTCTCTTTTTTGTTGTTTGACATTTTTTAATGAGATATAACTGACAGATCTTTGTGTTAGTTTTAGATACACAACATGTTTTGATATGCAAAAATATTACAAAGTAATTACCTCTATAAGGTTATTTAACATCCATCACAATACAGTTACGATTTTTTTCCTGTAGTAAGAACTTTTAAGATCTACTCTTCTAGAAATAAAATATACTTAATTATTTAAAATTTTATTTTTACTCAAGTATAGCTGAATTGCAATATTGTGTTAATTACTACTGTACAGCAAAGTGACTCATATACATATATATATATTCTTTTCACATTCTTTTCCATCATGGTCTATCACACTGTATTGAGTGCAGTTCCCTATGCTACACAGTAGGACTTTGTCATTTATCCTTTCTATATATATGTTTGTATCTGCTAATACCAAACTCAGAATGTCCCTCATTCTGCTTCATAGAGAGGTTCATTGGTGTTGTATTTTACATTCCACATATAAGTGATATCATATGGTATTTGCCTTTCCCTCTGACTTCCTTCACTTAGTATGATGATCTCTAGTTGCATCCATGTTGCTTCAAATGGCTTAATTTATCTAAAGAACTATCAGTTGTGTTATGACAGACATAGCTTTCACCTTGCTATAATGTTAAAAGCTTGTTATATCAAGAAAGGCTTTGATATTTTTAATTATGAAAATGATAAGAAAACCTTACAGTTGAGTGTTTTTTCTAAGAAAAAGCAGAGAAAGATTAGAAGAAAAATTCATCACAGCTAAAAGTAGATTAATAGTTAACCTCAAACTACTGAAAAATTCTGGCAACACACTAATAATACCTATCAGGGGGAAAATTAATTAATTTAAATGATTCTTTGTGTTGATATCTCACTTCATTGTGTCACAGAATATTTATTTTTAAAAAGTGTGCATTAATTATAAGGCATTCCAAATAACATTTTCTATTACTCTAGCCTATTTGAAACAGTACAGTTTAGAAAAGGGCAAAATAAGCATTTATCATTTATCCTTCATTGCTACATTGTTAACTTATCCATTAGTCCTTTTTCTTAATCATATTCTTGCAAGCACTAGATGAAATGATAATGAGGAAAAATATCCTTGCTTTGGCATAATACTGCTTAAAAAGAACTATGAAATATGGCATATGCTATTAGGAGATATTTTTTATTTATTTCTTGGGGATAATCAATTCTTTTTAAAAAATAAAGAATGTAAAGGTTTTAGAACAGTTTTATTTAGAGTTATAGCAAAAAGTTAAAGATGATACAGAGTATACAGAGTATACAGTTGTATACTCTATATCTGGTCCCCTCTGTTATTAACATCTTAACATTAGTATAGTACATTTAACACAATTAGTGAAAAATTATTGATGTATTATTATTTTTAAAAGTTCATAAATTATTCAGATTGCCTTTTTTTTTTAATTTTCTCTTAGATTTAACCTGGTGGCCTTTTCCTGTCCCAGGATCCCTGCCAAGATGCCACATTAAATTTGGTCAGCTCCTCCCAGCTGTGACACTTTCTCAGATTTTTCTTGTTTTTGATGACTTTGACAGTTTTGAGGAGTATAGGACAGTTACTTTGCAAACATATCAGTGATTTTTATTGTTGATGTTGACTTTGATTACCTTGGTTCACTTCAGTCCCTCAGTGGTGTCTGGCTCTTTGCAACACCATGGACCACAGCATGCCAGGCTTCCCTGTCTATCACCAACTCTCAGAGCTTGCTCAAACTCACGTCCATGGAGTTGGTGATGCCATCCAACCATCTCATCCTGTTGTCCCCTTCTCCTCCTGCCTTCAATCTTTCCCAGCCTCAGGGTATTTTCCAATGAATCAATTCTCCACATCAGGAGGCAAAATTATTGTAATTTCAGCTTCAGCATCAGTCCTTCCAATGAACTTTCAGGCTTGATTTCCTTTAAGATTGACTGGTTTGATCTCCTTGCAGTCCAAGGGACATTCAGGAGCCTTCTTCTCCAACATCACAGTTCAAAAGTAAAAGCCTTGATTACCTCACAGAGGTACAGCTTGTCAGGTTTCTTTACTGTAGTGCACCATGCAATCTAAGGGTTGGGAAATTTTACTCTAGGTCCTCCAGGGTGGAATTTCTACATAAATTATTTAGAATTCCTCTGTGCACAGAATTTTATGTCTTCTTTTCCACTTATTATTTACTAAATAATTTATACCCATATGTGTCATACATTTTTATTATGTACTAGGGTTAAAAACTCTTTAACACTCTTTAATGTTTTCTTGTTGCTCAAATTTTTCCAGCATTGGCCACTCCATGCTCCTTCAGTTGGCTTCGGTCTTTTGATATGCTGTCATCAATATACATATTTTTTGGCATGTTTTGTTTTCCCACAGCTTCTCGAAAGCACTGTATCTTTACCATTGCTGTAACTCTGCTATTATATGATTGAAATTATATAATCTGTAGGCTTTTTAGACAAATTTCTTTCACTTAGCAATATGTATTTAAGATTCACCTTTTTTTTTTTTTTGGCTTGAGGTTCATTACTTTAAAAAACAACTATTTTGTATTGGGATTATAGCTGATTAACAATGTTTTGATAGTTTCAGGTGAGGAGCGAAGGGACTCAGCCATACATACACATGTATCCATTCTCCCTTAAACCCCCCTCTCATTCTGTCATTACTTTTTATTGCAGAATAAGAGCTCATTTTATGGATGTACCACAGTTAATCCATTTGCTTATTGAAAGCTATCTTGATTACTTCTAGTACTGGGGTGATTATCATTAAAGGTGCTATAAACATGTGCATGCAGGTTTTATGGATGTAATCTTTCAAATCAGTTAGTAAACACCTAGGAACATGAACATTGGACTTTATGGCAAGATTATGTTTTATTTTTGTGAGATATTATCAAACTACTGTCCAAAATGGCTGCACCAACTTGCATTCCCACCAAAGATGTACAAGACTTTCTGTAGCTCTTCATCTTTGCTAACAATTGCTATCTCCAGTGGTTTTTTTAAAGCAGTTTTACAGGTTTGTACTGAAAACTCTCTGTTGTCTTCGTTTGTAATTCCCTAATGACAAATGATGCTAAGTAAAACTTTATATAATTTTTTCTGTTTATCTTTTCTGGTGAGGTGACTATGCAGATCTTGTACCCATTTTTTAAATGAAACTTTGTGTTTTCCAGTTGTTGTTGCAGTCTAAGTATTCTATGTGCATTCTGAATATAAGACCTCTATCAGATAACATATTTTTAGTATATTTTCTCAGTAATTTTTTTACTCTCTTAATCGTGTTTATTGCACAAGGCTTTTTATAAGTACAATGTATTTTTATCCATGAATCTTGCTCTTAGAGCTGTATTTTAAATTTCATTATAGAATTTCATCTCTAAGTCCATATCCATCTAGATTTTCTATATTTCCTTCTAAAATTTTAACATTATAATTGCATTTAGACCAAAAATCCATTTTCACTTAAAGTTTAACGAAAGATGCAATATCTATTTTTTTTAAACATATATAAGTCCAGAAGTTCCAACACCACTTGTGGAAATGACATCCTTTCTCCAGTGAAATGCCGTTGCTTCGTTAAAGTCAGTTGACTATATTTCTGTGGGTCTATATCTTGATACTTTCTTCTGTTCAAGCATTCTCTATATCTTTTCACTCATGCTGTGCTGTCTTGACAACTGCAGTTTTTTATTAAGTCTTGAAATCAGATAGGGTACACCTTCCAAGTTTGTTTTATTCAGTATTGTGTTATGACCAATTTAGATAGTATATTCAAAAGTAGAGACATTGCTTTGCCGACTAAGGTCCATCTAGTCAAGGCTATGGTTTTTCCAGTGGTCATGTATGGATGTGAGAGTTGGACTGTGAAGAAGGGTGAGCACTGAAGAATTGATGCTTTTGAACTGTCGTGTTGGAGAAGAGTCTTGAGAGTCCCTTGGACTGCAAGGAGATCCAACCAATCCATTCTGAAGGAGATCAGCCCTGGGATTTCCTTGGAGGGTATGATGCTGAAGCTGAAACTCCAGTACTTTGGCCACCTCATGCGAAGAGTTGACTCATTGGAAAAGACTCTGATGCTGGGAGGGATTGGGGGCAGGAGGAGAAGGGGACGACCGAGGATGAGATGGCTGGATGGCATCACTGACTCGATGGACGTGAATCTGAGTGAACTCCGGGGGCTGGTGATGGACAGGGAGGCCTGGCGTGCTGAGATTCATGGGGTCGCAAAGAGTCGGACACGACTGAGCGACTGAACTGAACTGATGCCAGTTTTGTGTTTTGTTTTGTTTTCTTATAAGCTTTAGAATCAATCTAACAATTTATAGATAGATTAGTTATATCTATCTATCTATATGTGTGTGTATATATATATATATATAGAGAGAGAAACAGAGACAAAGACAAACAGAGAGAAATGGAGAGACTGAGAGATTGATGAATTTTTGAGTGAGATTGTGTCCAATCTATACATAAAGTTGAGAAGAACTGTATTATCATGTTATAGAACATCCTGATACATGAATGAAATAGTCCACCTTTTATTTAGATCTTTTATTTCTTTCATCATAGTTTTATAGTTTTTTTGCATATATGTGTATCTTATTCACATATTGTTAGATATATCTTACCTATTTCCTTTTCTATGTATGCTGTTTTAATTTTTTTAAATATTAACTCCCAATTGTTCATTACTGGTATAAGGAAAATAATTCTTTTTTTTCATATAAATCTTATATCCTATGATCTTACCATATTCAGTTATTAATTCCAGAATTTGTCTGGTCATTTCTTTGTATTTTCTATAGAGATATTATAATCTACAAAGTATTTTTTCTGTCTCTCTCTTATGCATACTTTCATTTTTCTTTTCTGGTTGTGATAGCAGCATTTCCTATACATTATTGAATAAACATGGTGATAGAGAATGTCCTTAAGTTCTTCATAATCTTAGGAATGGAGTGTCATATTTCTGATAATTATGATATTTTTTGGTATATATTCTTCATAAAGTTGAGGAATGTTCCCTCATTGAGATTTTGTTCATTTGTTGTTAGTTTTTTTGTTTGTTTGTTTTTCATAAATGAGTGTTGGATTTTGTAAAGCTTTTCATCAGTTGATATTATATGATCAGTCTTCATTTGCACTGATGTAGTAGATTATGCTAAATTTAAACGTTTGAACTAGTCTTATATAACAGGAATACATTACACTTGGTGGTGTGCATAATATTTATACATTGTTGGATTCAACTTGCTGATGTATTGTTAGGTATTTTTCCATCAGTATTCATGAGAGATATATGCCAATAGTTTTCCTTCCTCATAATGTTTTTATCTGGTCTTGGTACTAGGGTAGCTTTAGCCTTATAGAAATAGGGAGTGTGTCATCTGCTTCTCTTTTCTTGATGAGATAAAAAAGAACGTATAACACTCTGTGATTGAAATTGGATAGCATTCATTTGAGCCAAACCATTTGAGTCAAGTACATTCTTACTTGGAAGGAATTTATTATTGAATCTTTTTCTAATGTAGTTGCAAATCAATTCAAATGATCTGTTTCTCCTTGTATAACTTTGAATGGTTTGTGTCTTTCAAGGAATATATACTTTTCATCTAAATAATCAAGTCTGTGGACACAGATTTGCTTCCAGTGTTCCTTTGTTATTCTTTTAATATCCACAGAATTAGTATCAAGAACATTTATTATTTATGATATTCTTAATGCGTGTGTTTTTTTTTTCTTTAGCTATTCTTGGTAAGAGTTGTTTCTATTAGTCTTTAAAGAAAAAAAATTTTTTACTTTATCTGCTATTTTTCAGTTTTCAATTTCATTTTTTACTTTAAGACATAATTTATATTCCTATTATTTCACTTCTTTGCAATTAAATTTCTTTTTTCAACTTCCTAAAAGTAGATTAGTTGTTGATTTTAAGTCCTTTTTCCATAATATATGCAATCAATACTACAAATTTCCCCAGGTACTGCTTTCACTACACCTCTCAAATTTTTATGTAATATTTTTTGTCAAAATATTTTGTAGTTGCTTTTGTAAGTTGTTTTCTGACCTGCTTTTTATTTAGCTACATGTTGTTTAATCTCCAAGTATTTTAAACTACATTTTTCTATTGTGTTTCTGTTGCTAAATTCTTGATTAATTCCATTGTGACCTTGCAACATACTTCATATGATTTCTGTTATTTTATCTTTGTTTAGGTGTGTTTTATCACTCAGAATGTGGGCTTTTATTGGTGAATGTTCAGTGAAGGAACTTGAGAGGAATACATTTTCTCTGTTGTTGGATAAAGTATTCTCTAAATGTCAATTAGACTAAATGCATGCTTGGTGTATCAATTACTAAAAGAGGGTTATTAAATTTTTCAACTGTAAAAGAATATTTGACTCCCAGTTAGCAAAAATTAACAATAAATATGTTAAGGAAAATAAAGCAAAATAGTGTGTATTATTACAACACATATTATTTATTTCAGAAAAAAATTACCAGATTAATAAATATAAAAGTTTCATCCAAATAATGCTAGAACATGAGTTCTATATCACGTTTCCTTAAGAGCAAACAGATTGACTCTGCCTAATATTGGTGTAGGAGATCAACCCTGGGATTTCTTTGGAAGGAATGATGCTAAAGCTGAAGCTCCAGTACTTTGGACACCTCATGCAAAGAGTTGACTCATTGGAAAAGACTCTGATGCTGGGAGGGATTGGGGGCAGGAGGAGAAGGGGACGACCGAGGATGGGATGGCTGGATGGCATCATGGACTCGATGGACGTGAGTCTGAGTGAACTCCAGGAGTTGGTGATGGACAGGGAGGCCTGGCGTGCTGCGATTAATGGGGTCGCAAAGAGTTGGACACGACTGAGTGACTGAACTGAACTGAATATTGGTGTATGATCTCTTTTAAACTGTTTGTGATTGTACTACCTAAAGATATATTAATAGAGAATTAGAAAAGTATGAAATAATTATAACACTTATGATGTACTGAGCATCTTTATTACAGTAAATTGTTAAATCTCAAATGCATGTTATCATAAGGCATTATCATATACCTTGTTTTACAATGGGGAAAACTGAATCTTGTATAAAAGTAACATCAAAGTTCGCTAACTAGTTTAGAATTTCAACTCAACACTGATTCCAATGTCTAGGGATTTCTTACTGTACTTAAGATCTCAAATTTATATTCTGAGTATGGGTCACTTAGTGTGAAAGGTTAAAAAAATTGTAATATATGATTAGGTTAAATGATTATATTATTATAATTATTTTCATTGTATCTCTAATCAACAGAGTTTGTGCATTAAAAATCACTAATCAAGTTAAAAATATGAGGCAAAGGATTTATCAAAATTATTTACTTTGCCCACAATTGCATAAATGATATTTGTGGGACATTTTAATAAATATAAAGCCAGTTATAAAATATGAGTACACTTTAGGTTGTAAACTAAGGGAAATGATTAATGAAATAATAGGAACCTTTTCCTAAGTTCAAGGTTGCTTTTACTTTAGTTTTCTATCCAACAAGCAAGGAGCTAATGCCAAGGTGTTAATGACATTATGAATCCACATGAGTACATACAGCTACTTACTAACCTCCTTGTTATTCAGATACATACCTGGATTTTTATGATGAATGAATCCTTCACAGACTTATAATCCTTTAGGTCAGAAAGCATGAAACTAGCAATAACTGCCTTTTGAAATTACTGACCTGAGAAAACTGAGAGGGCTCACATCAACACATGAGACTCTATTATTATCTCATAGGATATATCCTGCTGCATTATAATTATATATTTTATGTTCTATTTATTATATATAATTATGCCTTTTTTGAGATTTTAATGCAACTGAACTGGACTTTTCCTATACAACCAAAATCACATTTTGTTGATTTAACATTAGAACTATAAGTATATATTTTTGTAAATTTCAATGGATTAGTTTGCATTTAATGTCTTGAATTAATGATAAACTCTATAATTTAGAGATTACCATTTCTTAACCATACATTTTTAAGTTTAAACAAATATGACCTACTCTGCAGCTATTTGGATCTCTAATCATGGGACGTGGGGTAGCTCCTCTTGGCCGCGCTTAGTGCACTGGTCGTAGCTGCCTGCACATAGTGTGCCGGAGAACCCCATGCCTGAAGAGCAGTAGCCAAGATGAGTTACACCATGTCCGAGGTTATGGGCAGTGGCTGAGAATGCCAGGCTGCGATGGCACAGGAACAGCCGAGAGGAGCCACCCCGCATCCAAGGCCGGGGCAACGGCTGGGAGGAGTAACCCCACCTCCAAGGGGCAGTGGCTGCACGGGCGCAGGAGGGCCTAGAGGAGCTATCCCACATCCCACGTTGAAGGTCAGGAAGGGCGGTGGTGAGGAGATACCCCTCATCCAAGGTAAGGAGCAGCAGCTGCGCTTTGCTGGAGGAGCCCTGAAAAGACACCCCACGCCCAAGGTAAGAGAAACCAAGTAAGATGGTAGGTGTTGCAAGAGGGCATCAGAGGGCAGACACACTGAAACCATCAGTTCAGTCAGTTCAGTTCAGTCACTCAGTCATGTCTGACTCTTTGCGACCCTATGAATCGCAGCACACCAGGCCTTCCTGTCTATCACCAACTCCCGGAGTTCACTCAGATTCACGTCCATCGAGTCTGTGATGCCATCCAGCCATCTCATCCTCGGTCGTCCCCTTCTCCTCCTGCCCCCAATCCCTCCCAGCATCAGAGTCTTTTCCAATGAGTCAACTCTTTGCATGAGGTGTCCAAAGTACTGGAGTTTCAGCTTTAGCATCATTCCTTCCAAAGAAATCCCTGGGCTGATCTCCTTCAGAAAGGACTGGTTGGATCTCCTTGCAGTCCAAGGGACGCTCAAGAGTCTTCTCCAACACCACAGTTCAAAAGCGTCAATTCTTCGGAGTTCAGCCTTCTTCACAGTCCAACTCTCACATCCATACATGACCACTGGAAAAACCATAACCTTGACTAGACGGAACTTAGTCAGCAAAGTAATGTCTCTGCTTTTGAAAATGCTATATAGGTTGGTCATAACTTTTCTTCCAAGGGTAAACGTCTTTTAATTTCATGGCTGCAGTCACCATCTGCAGTGATTTTGGAGGCCCAAAAATAAAGTCTGACACTGTTTCCACTGTTTCCCCATCCATTTCCCATGAAGTGATGGGACCGGATGCCATGATCTTCATTTTCTGAATGTTGAGTTTTAAGCCAACTTTTTCACTCTCCTCTTTACTTACAGAAAACTAGACAATCTAATTACACTAGGACCACAGCCTTGTCTAACTCAATGAAACTAAGCCATGCCCGCAGGACAACCTAAGACAGGCAGGTCATGGTGGAGATGTCTGACAGAATGTGGTCCACTGGAGAAGGGAATGGCAAACCACTTCAGTATTCTTGCCTTGAGAACCCCATGAACAGTATGAAAAGGCAAAACGATAAGATACTGAAAGAGGAACTCCCCAAATCAGTAGGTGCCCAATATGCTCCTGGAGATCAGTGGAGAAATAACTCCAGAACGAATGAAGGGATGGAGCCAAAGCAAAAACAATACCCAGCAGTGGATGTGACTGGTGATAGAAGCAAGGTCCGATGCTGTAAAGAGCAATATTGCATAGGAACCTGGAATGTCAGGTCCATGAATCAAGGCAAATTGGAAGTGGTCAAACAAGAAATGGCAAGAGTGAACGTCAACATTCTAGGAATCAGCGAACTAAAATGGACTGGAGTGGGTGAATAGAACTCAGATGACCATTATATCTACTACTGCTGGCAGGAATCCCTCAGAAGAAAAGGAGTAGTCATCATGGTCAACAAAAGAGTCCAAAATGCAGTACTTGGATGCAATCTCAAAAATGACAGAATGATCTCTGTTTGTTTCCAAGGCAAACCATTCAATATCACTGTAATCCAAGCCTATGCCCCAACCAGTAATGCTAAAGAAGCTCAAGTTGAAATGTTCTGTGAAGACCTACAAGACCTTTTAGACTAACACCCCCAAAAGATGTACTTTTCATTATAGGAGACTGGAATGCAAAAGTGGGAAGTCAAGAAACACCTTGAGTAACAGGCAAATTTTGCCTTGGAATGCGGAATGAAGCAGGGCAAAGACTAATAGAGTTTTGCCAAGAAAATGCACTGGTCATAGCAAACACCCTCTTCCAACAACAAAAGAAAAGACGCTACAAATGGACATCACCAGATGGTCAACACCTATATCAGATTGATTATATTCTTTGCAGCCAAAGATGGAGAAGCTCTATACAGTCAGCAAAAACATGACAGGGAGCTGACTGTGGCTCAGATCATGAATTCCTTATTACCAAATTCAGACTTAAGTTGAAGAAAGTAGGGAAAACCACTAGACCCTTCAGGTATGACCTAAATCAAATCCCTTATGATTATACAGTGGAAGTGAGAAATAGATTTAAGGGACTAGGTATGATAGATAGAATGCCTGATGAATTATGGATGGAGGTTCTTGACATTGTACAGGAGACAGGGATCAAGACCATTCCCATGGAAAAGAAACACAAAAAAGTAGAATGGCTGTCTGGGGAGGCCTTACAAATAGCTGTGAAAAGAAGAGAGGCAAAAAGAAAGGGGAAAAGGAAAAATATAAGCATTTGAATGCAGAGTTCCAAAGAATAGCAAAAAGAGATAAGAAAGCCTTCCTCAGTGACAAATGCAAAGAAATAGAGGAAAACGACAGAATGGGAAAGACTAGAGATCTCTTCAAGAAAATTAGAAATACCAAGGGAACACTTCATACAGAGATGGGCTCAATAAAGGATGGAAATGGTATGGACCTAACAGAAGCAGAAGATATTAAGAAGAGGTGGCAAGAATACACGGAAGAACTGTACAAAAAAGATCTTCATGACCGAGATAACCATGATGGTGTGATCACTTATCTAGAGCCAGACATCCTGGAATGTGAAGTCAAGTGGGCCTTAGAAAGCATCACTACGAGCAAAGCTAGTGGAGGTGATGGAATTCCAGCTGAGTTGTTTCAAATCCTGAAAGATGATGCTGTGAACGTGCTGCACTCAATATGCCAGCAAATGTGGAAAACTCAGCAGTGGCCACAGGACTGGAAAAGGTCAGTTTTCATTCCAATCCCAAAGAAAGGCAATGCCAAAGAATGCTCAAACTACCACACAATTGCGCTCATCTCACACACTAGTAAAGTAAAGCTTAAAACTCTTCAAGCCAGGCTTCAGCAATACGTGAACTGTGAAATTCCAGATGTTCAAGCTGGTTTTAGAAAAGGCAGAGGAAACAGAGATCAAATTGCCAACATCCACTGGATCATGGAAAAAGCAAGAGAGTTCCAGAAAAACATTTCTGCTTTATTGACTTTACCAAAGCCTTTGACTGTGTGAATCACAATAAACTGTGGAAAATTCTGAAAGAAATGGGAATAACAGACCACTTGACCTGCCTCTTGAGAAACCTATGTGCAGGTCAGGAAACAACAGTTAGAACTGGACATGGAACAACAGACTGGTTCCAAATAGGAAAAGGAGTATGTCAAGGCTGTATATTGTCATCCTGATTATTTAACTTATATGCAGAGTACATCCTGAGAAACTCTGGACTGGAAGAAGCACAAGCTGGAATCAAGATTTCTGGGATATCAATAACCTCAGATGTGCAAATGATACAACCCTTATGGCAGAAAGTGTAGAGGAACTAAAAAGCCTCTTGATGAAAGTGAAAGAGGAGAGCAAAAAAGTTGACTTAAAGCTCAATATTCAGAAAACGAAGATCATGGCATCTGGTCCCATCACTTCATGGCAAATAGATGGGGAACCAATGGAAACAGTGACAGACTTAATTTTAGGGGCTCCAAAATCACTGCAGGTGGTAACTGCAGCCATGAAATTAAAAGACACTTGCTCCTTGGAAGAAAAACTGTGACCAAGGTAGACAGCATATTAAAAAGCAGAGATATTACTTTGCCAAAAAGGATCCATCTAGTCAAAACTAGGGTTTTTCCAGTAGTCATGTATGGATGTGAGAGTTGGACCATAAAGATACTGAGCGATGAAGAATTGATGCTTTTGAACTGTGGTGTTGGAGAAGACTCTCGAGAGTTCCTTCTACTGCGAGGAGATCAAACGTCTATCCTAAAGGAAATCAGTACTGAATATTCACTGAAACGACTGATGCTGAAGCTAAAGCTGAAGCTCCAATACTTTGGCCACCTGATGTAAAGAACTGACTCATTTGAGAAAGCCCTGATGATGGGAAAGATTGAGGGCAGGAGGAGAAGGGGACGACAGAGGATGAGATGGTTGGATGGAATCACCAACTCAATGGACATGAGTTTGAGCAAGCTTTGGGAGTTGGTAATGGACAGGAAAGCCTGGCATGCTGCAGTCCATGGGTTTGCAAAGAGTCAGACATGACTGATCAACTGAACTGAACTGAACTGAACACAGTGATTTATTACCATAAATCTCCTAGTAGCTCAGCTGGTAAAGAATACAACTGCAATGCAGAAGACTCCGGTTCGATCCCTGGGTTGGCAAGATCCCCTGAAGAAGAGAATGGCTACTCATTCCAGTATTCTTGCCTGGAGAATTCCATGGACAGAGGTCCTGGCAGGCTACAGTTCATGGGATTGCAAAGAGTCAGACATCACTGAGCAACTCACTTTCACACTTATCCTGAAACCATTCTGAAATCCTACTATTAAGAACTTAGATCATTTTCACCCTTAAATCATAAATAGTGACTATTAAAAAAATATATGCTCTGTAACTGATGTTATACTCTTCTGCCCAAAGTTTCAATAGGATCACACTTGAATGTATCACTTGGAAACAGATAGTGAAAACTCTAAATCTTTTTTCTTTGGGACCACTCAGCAATTTTATTTCAGTTCAGCCTCTTTCGCTTTTGCTAATGAATTTATATGTTTATAGATAGGTAGGTAGACTGTACTAAAAACCATTTTTAAAAAATTTACTCTTATTTTTTAAGTGTATTACATACCATTAAATATTTTAATAGACTTTATTTTTTTTTTTACAGCAGTTTTAGGTTCACAGCAAAATTGACAGAAAGTTAGAGATTTCCCATATACCCTCTGCCCCCATGTGTGCATAGTCTCCTTCTTTATCAGTTTCCCCATCAGAATGGTACATTTGTTACAGTTGATGAACTTACATTCATCCATCATAATCACAAAAATACCATAGTTTAATTGGGGTTCATTTTTGTGTTGTATATTTTATTATTGTCATTGTTTAGTAGCTAAGTCACGTCTGACTCTCTGTGTCCTGTGGACTGTAAACTGCCAGGTGCTTCTGTCCATGGGATTTCCCAGGCAAGAATAATGCAGTGGGTTGCCATTTCCTTTACAGGGATCTTCCTGACCCAGGGATCCATGCACATCTCCTGCATTGCAGGCGTGATCTTTACCAGTGAACCACCAAGGAATGCTCTTGATTAGGGCATGCATTATATAGTGAGAGGCTAATATAGAAAAGTCAGTTGCTTTCCTATACAACAACAATAAGCAAGTGTAATTTGGAATTAAAAATAGTATTGTTTATTTTAGCATCCTAGTACTAGGGAAATACTTAGGTATAAATCTAGCAAACTGTATTTAAGATCTATTAATACATGAGGAAACTGGAGCAAAAGTTTTCTTTTTAACAAATGGCACCAGAACAAGTAGATTTCAACATGCCAGAAAAAAGAAAAGAAATAAAAATGAAAATAAAAAAGCAAAAAAAAAAAAAGAATCCAGACACAGACCCCACATCTTTCACAAAAATGTACTCAAAATTACCACAGATGTAAATGTATAACACAAAATTATAAAGTCCACAGAGTATAAAATAGGAGAAAATTATTATATACTGTCAAGGACATAAGTTTAAAAGTTTTCTAGTGTCCTAGAAAGATGTTTATTACTTTAAAACTTTCCCAATTCAAAAATGTGCATTGATTTAGGCTTTTATAATCATTATAAAATCTTGGATTACCTTTTGAGTAAAAGTTGTGCACTTATCCCTTCTTCCTTAGGATAGATCTTCACAGATTTTATTAGTGATTTGAAAGATACTAGCATTTTAGGCTTTTTATACACACTAATGAACAGTATTCTAGAAAGGCTAAATTTCCTTATATTCTCACCAGCAGAGTATGAGTAATCCAGTTACTACCCTATCATTAGCTTTGGTATGCCTTCTCTTTTTTTCCCCTCTAGTTCTTATATTCTTCCTTCTTTCATTCTGCCTTTCTACCTGCTTCTTTTTCCTTGTATATGAGATAACCCAATATGTCTGTTTCCTTTTTATTGTATTTCTTTAATCGTTATTTTGATTATACAGTATCCCTCATGAATCACACATGTGTGATTTCATATTTAGGCACTTTTCACTATTGGATGCTGATGTACCTATAGCTACAAATATTAGAGACATCACAAGGTAAGTAATTTCCTTGAATACCAGGAGTTAAAAAAGTTTGTCCATTAGAATGATTAGTTATGAATGATTCTTAAATTTTTAGCCCTTGATAAAGACTCAGTCTGTAAAGCAGCTGAGAGAAGTCAGCACAGGCCCGCCTGAGCAGCTGGGAAGCGTTAATTGGAGCTAATTGCTGATTGGAGACTGGCGATTACTAATTACTCTCACCTGTACAAATTGGCCTATAAAGAAACACTAGGAAAGTTAAGCAGAGATACAATTTAATAGCTTATAGAGAATTTTAGAACAGACAAAGCAAGCGATTGGAGGCCTTGGGCTGAGAATGGGGAAGGCAATACTTAACAATAGCTCTCTCACTTAGCGATGTAGTAGCTGACTCTACAGTTACCGTTGCCTGCGGGGCATACCTTCGTTTTAGCTCAGAAACTAGTTCCCCTTATGTGCTTACTAAAAGAAAATTACTCTCCCAATTTAAGCAAGAACATTTCAGAAATAACGAAAGCTTTTAAACTGTACTGGAGAAAATACACTTGTAAAAGAAAATTTAACAAAAACTTGATCTGAGAAAGATACCTTCTTTTAATATCAGTTACACCTTTTGTTTATGGAGAAACTAATTCCAACCAATGTTATCAAGCAATTTTCATTTTCTTTTTTTTTTTTTTTAGAAAACTAGATTGGTACCAAAGAAGTTATCATTCATAAATCTAATGATCTTCATACATGTTTTTGTCTTATATATAACATAACAAAGAATAGGCAAACACTTTTTTTTTTCTATATAATTAACCCATAATATTTACTTTTTGAACAGGCTTAATAAGAAGGTTCTTCCCTTGTATAAGCTTGAAATGGAACTTTGGCTTGGGTTCATTATTAAATTTTTAAAAAAGTTTTTTTGAATACTCAAAGAAACAAGTGTGTAGGGCAACCAATTCTAAGGAGCCAACACATCAAAACTGGTGGTACTAAAGAATAATGAGTAGTGAGAGCCAAGAGAAAAAATCCTGTGAAACAGTAACGCAATGTTATACTTTGGATTTTTTTCTCTTATTTTTGGAGTATAATTGCTTTACAATGTTGTATTAGTTTCTGCTGTACAATGGAGTGAATCAGCTATATGTGAACATATATCTCTTCTCTCTCGCACCTCCCTCACACCCCTCCAGCCCACCCCTCTCTGTCATCACTGAACTGCCTATGCATTATTGCAGATTCCTAGTAGCTAGCTATTTTACACACAGTAGCGTATTTATGTCAACCGTAATCTCCCAGTTCACCCCACCGTCTCCTTCTCCACCTGAGTCCACACATCTGATCTCTGCATCTGCGTCTCTATTCCTGCCCTGGAAATATTAACAGCTTCATCTGTACCATTTGCCTAGATTCCACACACATGTGTTAAGACACAATATTATGTGGACACTTTCTTGTAAACAGGCATGGTCCCATGCTCTAGAATAAAACAAGAGTTTCCAATTAGCAGTATATTTGGGAAAACACAGATACTCAAGGAAATAGTGAGTGGTGAAAAATTAGAATTGCTGCAGAGAACAGGATTTTGAAAAACAGTAAAATAATATTTTGTGTAAGAATGATGTCAATTTCATATTGACTGGGAAATCTTTAGTTGGAGATGTGTATATATCCAATGAAAATACATTCAATTATGTGAAGAGAACAGAAGAAAATGACCAGATAATATCACCAGATGTTTATTCTGAAATAAAATTTCACCAAAAAATACAGTAGTTCCCCTTCATCTGAGGTGGATACCTGTTAAGACCCTCAATGAATGCCTCAAACTATTGATAATATCAAACCCTACTTATACCATGCGTTTTCCTATACCTATCATAAAGTTTAATTTATAAATTAGGCACAGTAAGAGATTAACCACAATAGCTAATAATAGAACAACTACAACAATATACTATAATGAAAGTTATGTGAATGAGGTCTTTCTCTGTCCCCAAATATCATATTGTACAAATTAGATGCTTTTTCCATCCTAACACTTAACACCCTCTTTACCTATAACTCTTTAAGATTCAGGTGCAGCAATAAGACTAGCACAAATTTCTTTTTTCTTCCTCACAATTTCAGAGATAGAAGATGCATCTCTTGCATCTTCTGTTTTGGCAGGTGGAGTCTTTACTACCTGGGAAGCCCCAGAAGATTAGTACTTAATGGTAGATCTTAGCAACCTCAGCACACCATTTTTTTAATCCTTAATAATTTGAGAACTGTCACCTTTTCACATAAAGGAAATACTTTATCACTTCTTTGTGTTATGTTCAAATTGCCAGAATCAATATGCTTGCACACTGGGGTTATTATTAAGTAAAATAAGGGCAACATGAACATAAGCACTGTGATACCTAGACAGTCGATCTGATAACCAAGAGGTAGGGTACACTGAACCAAGGTTATTTATGTCCAGAGTGAGACAGAGCAGAAGAGCATGAGATTTCACCACATAGGACAGCACAAAATTTGTTTAAAATTAGAAGTTTCTTGCTTCTGGAATTTTTTATTTAATATTTTTGGGTTGCAGTGGACCACAGGTAACTGAAACCATGGAAGCAAATCTACAGATGAAGGGAGGACTACCATAATTGTGCCATGAAGTGTTCTTGGCAACATACAGAAGAAGAAAATGTGGGGGAGGGGGAAAAAACAATTTGTGTATCTAATCAATGGTATACCAATAGTTAGATCAATATAATCTTTAAAAACTAAGGTGTATCATTGAATATTTCTCTTACTGGGTTTGATATGAAGATAATAGAGGGGATCACTTTACAGGATATAGTTCTACCTGAAATAGAAGAGTTTCTTATACATTAAAACATTTAAAATGAACATAGTGTCATGAGGATGAATGTATGTGAATGAGCAGTTAGTTAAAGGTAAGTGGAAACACAAATGTAAATGGATAAACCTAGACAGCTTATTAAAAAGCAGAGACATTGTTTTGCCAACAAATGTCTGTCTAGTCAAAGCTATGGTTTTTCCAGCAGTCATGTAGGGATGTGAGAGTTGGACCATATGAACTGTGGTGTTGGAGAAGATTCTAGAGAGTCCCTTGGACAGCAAGGAGATCAAACAAGTCAATTCTACAGGAAATCAACCCTGAATATTAATTGAAAGGACTGATGCTGAAACTGAAACTCCAGTACTTTGGCCACCTGATGCGGAGAACCGACTCATTAGAAAAGACCATGATGCTGGGAAAGATTGAAGGCAGGAGGAGAAGGGGGCAATGGAGGATGAGATGGTTGTATGGCATCACCAATTCAATGGACATGAGTTTGAGTGGATTCCAGGAGATAGTGAAGGACAGGGATATCTGGCGTGCTGCAGTCCATGGGGTTGCAAAGAGTCGGATAGGACTGAGCAACTGAACAACAAATGGAAACACAAATATTAAAATCTTCATGGGTTTATGTTGAAGATCTTTTCAAAAATGCAAGAAATGTTTTCTTGGCAGACAAATAATCCTCTGTGTGCATGTGTTTGTCATTACACAAAGCCTTTTTTTTATTGAAGGGTAGGAAAAGCCCTATTCAAACAAACCTCACTGTCTCATGTAGTACCTAGCAATCACTGTGTCCTTATACAGGCTAAGCAGAATTCTAAGTACTTTACATATGCCAACATGTTTAATCTGACAACCACCTTATTAATTTTATTACTTTCAATTTATAGATAAGGAATGAAGAACTCAACAACTTACATTAATATGTCAATAATCACATAGATTTTAATTAACAAATTATAATCCCATGCTAGGTGATGATTCCAGAGTCTGTGCTCTGAAATTTTCTGCAATATTTTCTATTCCTTATTTATTTATTTATTTATGGTTGCTGTGAGAAGGTTTTCTCTAATTGTGGCAGAGTGGGAGATACTTTTCACTGCGGTGTGCAGGCTTCTTATTGAGGTGGCTTCTCTTCTCTGTGGAGCACAGGCTCTATGCATGTGGATATCAGTAGTTGAGGCTTATGGGCTTGTTGCCTTTGGGGATCTCCGTTCTTGGACCAGGGTTCAAATCCAAATCTCCTGCATTGGCAGGCAGGTTCTTAACCACTGAACTACCAGGAAAGTTCTCTCCTGTATTACCAGTTCACATGTTGGGAACTTCAGTAAGCTGAGTTCACATACCACCACCACATGAGAGGAGCCAATTCACTGGAAATGACCCTGATATGGGGAAGGATTAAGGGCAGGAGCAGAATGGAGTGACAGAAGATGAGATGACTAGGTGACATCATCAACTCAATGGAGATGAATCTGAGTGAACTGCAGGAGACTGCGAAGGACAGGGAAGCCTGGTATGCCGCAGTCTATGGGATTGAAAAGAGTTCACATGACTGAGTGACTGAACAACAATAGCAATCACTTTTGCAGATATTAAACAATGGACTATAAGCCCGTCCGTATCACAGCTTTCTTATATAGTGACTCTATTAATAAATTCTAGAATGTGGAGGTTTATATGGATTTTGATTCTTGTGATAACAGAAGGAAGACAGCACCTGTTCATAATCATATCAATAATACACAAAAGGATTATAACTGAGACCTTTGCTTATGTGCTCAGCCTACTCAGTCTTGTGTCCAGGGAGATGAGATCCTTGCACCAGCCCTGGATATTCCAAAAGCCAAGGTTGTGAGATAGGAAGCATTTAAACCATGCCATCTGACCATGATCAGTATAGATCAAATTAATCAAATATTTTCACGACTAAGTCATTAGTAATGTTTGGAATAACAGGTGACAATTGAGTATTTATTTTATTTTATATATATATATATATATATATATTGATCCACTGAGTCAAAGGCTTTAGCATACTCAATGAAGCAGAAGTAGATATATTTCTGAAATTCCCTTGCTTTCTCTGTGAGTCAACAAATGTTGGCAATTTGATCTCTGGTTTTTCTGCCTTTTCTAAACCCAAATTGTACATTTGGAAGTTCTCAGTTCACATACTGTTGAAACCTAGTTTGAACAATTGTGAGCATTACCTTGCTAGCATGCAAAATTAGTGCAATTGTAATGTAGTTGGAACATTCTTTGGCACTGCCCTCCACTAGTTTTGTTTGTAGTAATGCTTCCAAGGCCCACTCAACTTCACGCTTCAGGATGTCTGGCTCTAGGTGAGTGATCACACCATTCTGGTTATCTAGGTCATCAATACCTTTTTTGTATAGTTCTTCTGTGTGTTCTTGCCATCACTCCTTTGATCTCTTCTGGCTCTTTTAGGTCTGTTTCTGTCCTTTATTGTGCCCATCCTTGCATGAAGTATTCTCTTGATATGTGCAATTTTCTTGAAGAGATCTTTAGTCTTTCCTGTCCCATTGTTTTCCTCTACTTCTTTGCACTGTTCATTGAAGACCTTCTTATCTCTCTTTGCTATTCTCTGGAATTCTGCATTCACTTGGATATATCTTTGCCTTCCTCCCTTGCTATCAGGGAATTTCTTTCAATTGAGTATTTAAACGAAAGACAAAGGAGTGTAGTCTCAGTATTAGTACTATAAATTGATATATTGATCTTACAATTCTAACTAGATTGCTATTCTAAAAGAAATAAGGCTTTGAACTAAGACCTCTAAAATAATAAAATTTAGCATGCAGATGAAAGGGAAAAGAAGGATATAGAAAGAATGACATATGAGGTGAGAAAATGGATCATTAGAGAGAAAAATTAAATTTTAAATGTGGTTCTATTTTTAATTTAGGGATATATATCTAGAAGTAGAATTGCTAGATCATATGGTAGATCTATTAATATTTTTAATTTTTTAAAGGAACATCATTGTTTCCATAGTGTTTGAACCAATTTACATTACTACCAACAGTGTACAAGTGCATATGTCTTATCTTCTTGGCATATGATTCAGCAATTCCACATCTGGGTATATACTCAAAGGAAATGAAAATAAGATATTGAAGACATATGCACTGTTCTGTTTATTGCAGCATTATCCATAATAGCTAAGATATGGAAACCACCAAAGTGCCCATCAACAGATAAATGGATAAAGAAGTTTGGTATATGTATACAGTGGGGACTATTACTAGCCATTGGAAAGAAAATAATTCTGCCATTTGGGACTACCTGGATAGACCTAGAGGCTACTATGCTAATTAAGATAAGTCAGACAAAGAAAGACAAGTATTGTGTGATATCACTTAAATGTGGAATCTAAAAAAGCCAACACACTAAAACAGACAGTTAAATGATGGCTACCATGAGCTGGGAGGTGAGAGAATAGGAGAAATGTTGCTTAAGGTTACAACTTAGTTATAGTAAGCCCTAGAGACCTCATGCTCAGCATAGTGAATATAGACAACAATATTATAATCGTTAAAGTTGCTTAGAGACAAGCTCTTAATTATTCCAACCTCAAGAAATGATAATTGCTGGCTATCTTAGAGGGGCAAACTATAATAATTACAATGAGTCATATTACAATATATGCTTATTATATCAAAATACTGTACACATGAAATTTTATTGTTATTCTTCAGTCACTTAGTCTTATCTGACACTTTGTGACCCCATCAACTGCAGTATGTCAGGCTTCTCTGTCATTCACTATCTCCCAGACTTTGCTCAAATCCATGTTCATTGATGGTGATTCTTTCTAACCATCTCATCCTCTGCCAGTTCCTTCTCCTTTTGCCTTCAATCTTTCCCAGAATCAGGGTCTTTTCCAGTGAATCAGCTGTATATTAATTATTTTTTAAAATATGGTTCTACATTTGAAAGGTTTATAAGTGGTTTATAATATACATGTATATTTTTAAACCTCATGTCGAGCTAGACTATGTTCCCTTTCTTTTTAAAATTTATAATATTATAGTCACAGTTTAAAGCATATCATTGAAACATATTTAAATGACTGAGATTTTAGGAAAAGATAGAATACCATTCAATGATGTATGTGGAAAATGTCATAATCTTAAAATTCTTGGTTGGGTGAATTCATTTAAGCAAACTTACTAGGAAAAGATACATTGGAGATTGTTAACTAGGTATAAATGCTGTATAAGAGAAAAATAAGCATGTAAAGATGCATGTGATAAATTTTCCTAAGTTTGCATTTCTTAACTTATTTTAATATATCAGTTTATAGAGATTTCAAAATGAATAATAAGCTTAAGTTTTTAATTAGTTTAACTGTGTAACTCTTTGAAATAGCTATTGCAACTAAAAAAAGAAAATCTAGTATGAAGTCATTTGCGTGTATGCTAGCCAGCTTCCTATATTAAAACTTCAAAATAAAATGAATGATTTATGGTCTCTAGAAAAATACCACTTTTAGATTTGAAATGTCACTTATACTTTTCTGTCCATTCAATTTGGTTCCCACTTTTGCACTTAAATAACGTTATTCCTCTTACCTCAAACTGCTGTAAATATCACAGTTTTATACCAGCATCCCAAGCAGTTTCACAATAATATGGGAATTTTTTTTTTTAAGTTTTAAGAAGACTACTGAATTTCCTTAAAAGATTGAAGTTTTTCTCAGAATAAACAAGCTTGACTATAGAAAGATATTGTGTAATCAATCTAGGTCTATATGGATTTTAGTAAAAAGGCAACTATAAAATTATTCTTCTGTTCCATTACTTTAAACCTTACCTTTCTATATGAAGGTAATTACTTTTATCAAGTTAGATATCAGTGAAATCATTGACTTCACTCATATTTATTTTCATAAAATAATACATTTTTAAAATGCAAGCTGTTTTGGTTGCTAATGGGCTGGACATGTACAAATCTATCCTGCCAATAACATTATGCTTCTTATCCTTTTTATAGCTTTAATTTGATTTTTTTGAAGTGGACTTCAAATTTTCTATCATGTTAAATTCATTTTTAAAAATGTAAACATGTATGTGTATGTACATATATGTATTTTCCCAATGAAGGAAAATTAATGGTAACACCTGAACTTTACCTTTCAATGTGATATTGACCCCATGATCATTCATACTACAGCACTATGGGATCCAGAGATAGCATTTCAGAATTTCAGCTGAAATTTTACAGAATTTCACACGTGAGCTGATAATATTCCTAAAACAAAACTGTACTAATTGTTAGTAGTTCTGAAGTAAATAACAGAATTGTACTAATTGTTACTAATTGTTAGAAGTTCTGAAGAAAATAACAATATTATTAAAAAACCTTGAAGTAGATTTTATAAGTTTGGACAATACAGCCAAGAATTCCAGAAATTTTAAGATAACTCTTCACAAAAGAGCACAGTTAGAAGTCAAAATATTGTCTTGATCCCATAATTCCTGAAAAATTATTCTCAAGAAATCAAGAAATGAAAAAAATATCTTGAGTTGGACTACTCAAGAGCATAGGCTTCAGCCAGAGTGGATGCAAGAAATGCTTGAGAGCACAGCACTGGTGGCTGGGGGGTGGATTGGGCCCAGTAGTCCAGATTCTGGGAGGAACTAATTCACTTTGCGTCATTCACCACTGATAGGACTTGAGTCCTTGGATTCAGTTTCCTCAAATTAACAAGTGTTTACACTTGACTGCTTGAGATTTGTAACTGACAACTTTTAAACAAAATTGCTAATACATATGCTTAACCTTGTTATCAAGACTCAGAATCTGAATGAAGTAGCCTTCCTTGTAAGGAGGAGGAATTTCAATGCACATTTTTCTACTTGTTTGGAACTATATTTTATAAAATGTTCTGTCTTATATTTTTATTATTTCTAAAAATAAATGTATTCCCTTGTCATAATGTGAATACAGGGGAATGTTTCTTAATTAGGATTTACTTTGAAAAGTTGAGTTCAAATGTAGGCCAATGTCTTATAAAGTAATGTTACAGTCAGAAGTAGTTGTTTCTGATCAGAGAACATGTCTGCATTATGTGCTTTCTAAGAATTCTTATTAATAAGTGACTAACTTAAACATAGCTAGAAAATACAAAATGATTCTTTGCATTTTCGTTATATAATATTACAGAACTTAGTTGCAAACAAAATACTTAATTTGAAAACAACTCAACTTATACCATGGCTGAGAATCTAAAATTTCATAGGTCTGGTAGGGGGCAGGAGGACAATGACTCAAGCTGCTGAGGGAAAGTAGTTTTGAATCTTTAGTATTCACACAGCCAATTAATGGGCTTCTCTAGTGGCTCAGAAGGTAAAGAATCTGCCTGCAATGTAGGAGACCCAGATTATATTCCTGGGTTGGGAAGATCCCCTGGAGAAGGGAATGGCAATTCATTCCAATATTCTTGACTGGAAATCCCATGCCTGCGGGGCCACAGTCCATGGGGTCGCAAAGTGTCGAACATGGCTTAGTGATTAAATAACAACAACAAGAAGTCGGAGCATCGTAGAAATATTTTCACATGTGCAAGGATTCCAAAAGTTGTATTCCCATATACCTTTGCAGAGAAAGTTAATTGAAAGTGAATTGTAGCAAAATAGGGGAGACACTTGCAAACAAAAGTTAAATCAAAGAAGCTCTAATCCAAGAGTTCAAGGAAGGGACAACATGGGAGGGAAATTCTTCAGCAGACATGTAGAGAGCATCCATTGTGAATGGAACAGCAATGAGAGGGCTTTGACAGAAAGGGAGGGTCTGTGCACTAGATGATCAAAGAAAAGGCCTATTATCCTTAGGTTGACAAGGGAAGCAAAATTATCAAAACTCCAGGAAGGGAAAAATACAAAAGAAAAATATGTCCCAAATTAAAAGCAAAATATAACATGGTACTAGATCAAAGAATTAACTATATAGAGGATAAATTATTTCTGTCAATACTGATACTAACATTCATTTCTTTTGAGATACATGGAGATCCTACATTGTGTGGCACAAACAAAGGATTGAAACTAAAACACACAATTTGCGTATTTATGGAGTCATTATAAAGTTGTTTGCTGTTAGTAATATTTGTTAGAAATATTATTAGTTGATTTTTAATTTCTTAGCAGCTCTAAGATTCTGATATGGCTTTGTTTCTTTAAACCTTCACTGCCTGCCATAATCATCTCTGTTTCTTCTCTGGAAATACTGACCTTCTTTCTAGCCAAGCTTGTTTCCATCTTAGAGCCTCTGTTCTAGCTCCTCCTCTAGGACCCAGCGCTTTTCCCCAGTTTTTGCAGAGTTGCTTTGTTCTGTCAATCAAGCTTCAAGTTAAAAGTATGTCTATAGAGGCTTTCTCTGACAACAAGATCTAAAGCAGAGATTCTTCCTGTACATAGTGTATCAGCTTTGTGTGGACAGAAATTAGCCCATGTCTTGGGTAAATATCTGGGAACCTATGATTTTTTATAAATGTATTTTTAACTTTATAAGAAACTACCCCAAACTTGTTTTCCCCCTTTGAGTGTACCATTTTATATTCCCACCAACAATGACTAAGTGATCTAGTTGTTCTACATTCTCATTAACACTTGATATTAACAAACTTCTTGATTTTCGCCATTTTAATGGGTAAATTTGATGGTATATTTTTATGGTTTATAGTTTTCATGTCTCTAATGATTAATGATGTTGAGTATCTTTCCATGCACTTCTGCATTATATATGCATATATAATAGATATCTCTATATATTATATGTATGAAGTGAGGCTCAAATCTGTGACTTGTTTTAAAAAGTTAAGTTGCTTGTATAATAATTGAATTCAAAGGATTGTTAACACATTTTAGATATAAAATCTTTCTTCCAGTCTGTTTCTTGCCTTTCCAATTTTATATCAGTGACATTGAAGACTAGACATCTTTAACATTTGACTGTCACGTTTATCAATCGTTTTCTTTCATTGCTTGTACTTCTGTGTTCTGTTTAAGACATTTGGCCTATATCAAGGTTGTAAAGATTTTCTATTTTCTTCAAGTTTTAGTGTTTTACTTAGGTCTCTGATCTAACTTGAGATGTTTTTGGTTGACTTGTTGTTTTGTTGTAAGGGAGGATCATGGTTCAGTTTTTCTATTCTTTGTTTTTCTAGCAATTTTATGTAAATTTAGGAGTTTTTTAAACAATAACTTTATTTTCTGTTTAAAGCAATTTGAATGGATTTTACTGTCTTCAGCTAAGAAGACAGCCCATATATATGGTTTATTGAAAAGAGTAAAGAGGAAAGAGAAGAAGATAAAGTAGCCAGGTCAGAGCCTTTATTTAGATGTTTTAAGTTCATCCTGAAAGATAGGGAGCCAGTGAAGACAAGAAGTGACATGATCATATTTACACTTTAAAACACACTCTAGCTTCAGTGAGCAGAAGTAAATTGCTTACTTCCTTCTCATTTATAAGACTAAATATTTATTTGCTCCACAATCTCAGTAAAGGAATAGAAAAGCATTTAAAGAGTGGCTGAAGAACCGATGGTTATAAATGTATCCTTTTATTCTGATCATTAATCACTGTCATGTTACTGTGTTAAATACTCAGTAACTTAATTCAACAGCTCAAGTCCTACATTTCTTAGGATGGAGAGCTCAGGAGAATAAATGTAGACTGCTTTAGTAGTGAAAGTAAATGTAGACTGCTTTACTAGTGAAAGTAAAAGTTAACCTTATGCATACTTGTTATTGGCAATATTCTACTTTTGTAAGGAATTAACTGTTAGATACAAACCATATGCTGTATTTTTATGTAAGTAAATACAAGCAAGATTTTACTTAAATGCGTTTGCATGCTATTTATAACCAGAGCCAGATAGTAAATAATAGTTTTGTTAAGTGACGATGGAGATCATTTCACATTTCTATAAACATAAACCTATCCCAAGAAATCAATGTGTTGACAGAGAGAAAGAGAAAAAGGAGGAGGACAAAGGGCAGAGGAAGAGGAAGAAAGAGAAGAGGAAAGAGGAGGTTTAGGAGAAAGGAAGAGAAAGAGGGAGGGAGAAAGAAGACTCTTTGTAGGAGGTGAATTATGTGAGCCTGTCTCAACTCCAAAGGGATAACTAACTTCAAAAACATAAATGTACTGAATGTTCCCAATTTACATTCTGAGAATCAGTTGCACACTTGCATGGGAGGACCTATTACTTAATTTGAGGCAAATTGATAAATAGACTAAACATGCACTGTTTAAGTATAAAATCACTAATAGTTGTTGCAGAACATTTTGAAGATGTTTACATGGTATAAGTTCATTATCATGAACTAAGATATGTGCTCATCAGTCAAGGGTAAGAACTAAGATATTATTTGATCCTCCTGAAGACTTTAAGGAAACTTTGGGAGACGTATTAAATTAATTATCATTTTTTTCATGTGCTAAATATACTGTTTGACTCTACACATTCTTTTGCATATTTTTTAACGATATATCATGATAATTTAATTTAGCAGGGATTTAACAGAACTACCAACTCAAAACAGTTTGAATTTTCAAGAATTAAATGTTACTATAAATGAACATCGAGATTGTAGTTTCAGGTATTTATACTTCTTTCCCAGTGAATTAGGATCTGAACTGAGATCAGCAGGATCTGACTCACAATGATGGGTAAAGGCACTGTATGTAGGCAGGATCCAGAGCACGGGAAATGTATGGCAGCTGAGAAACCCAGGGATTTAGGAGACTGGAAGGAGCCTCAACATCTGTATCTCCTTCCTCTACTTGCCACGCCCTGCCCAGGCTCGGTCGCTACCTTCCTCCCTTCCAGCAGTAGAAGCAAGGCTGACATCTGCCCTGGCACAGGGCTCCATGCCCAGAAGGGCCTCATGCTTGGTTTACTGTCCTATTATCATTGTTTCAAAATGCTTCATAATTTTACCTTAGAACTTACATTTTGCAAGAAAAGTTCACAGAGACAATGGAGGACGTGAGTGAGCTGGGGAGATCCGCGCTCATACATGTGCCACTGACCCTTCCTTGTTTGCATAAAGTATCCACAATGCCCCCTGAACACAGAATTCCAGGGGACCTGCAACGTGTGAGCGGGCATTCAGCAACACGCAAGGTGAATACAAGGTGTCACTTCATACCCGCTAAGATGGCTATTACTTTAAAAATTAACTTTAAAAAAACAGAATAAAAGAAGTGTTGGTGAGGATATGGAGAAATTGGAACCTTTGCACATTACTGGTGTAACAGTATAATGGTGCAGCCACTGTGGAAAACAGTATGGCAGTTCCCACCACAAATTAAAATGGAATTACCACATGATCCAGCAAGTTCACTTCTGAGTTCACTCAGAAGAATAAAAAGTGGGGACTTGAACAACAACAACAAAAAATAATAAAAAATAATAAAAAATTAAAAAAAATAGAAAATAAAAAATAAAAATTTGGAATGACATTCTCATTGAACATATTCAAGAGAAAATAGTCATATGCCATTTCCTTCTCCAATGCATGAAAGTGAAAAGTGAAAGTGAAGTGAAGTTGCTCAGTCATGTCCGACTCTTAGTGACCCCATGGACTACAGCCTACCAGGCTCCTCCATCCATGGAATTTTCCATGCACGAATACTGGAGTGGGGTGCCATTGCCTTCTCCTATATGTGGTTTATAATATGTTAAATATTTTTCATTATTTTATTCCAAGTTATACATAATCCTAAAGTATCACCTTGATAATCCCCAGCTTATCATAGTTCTTATCTACTTTCTAACTATATTATTTGTCAGATTTTGGTCAAGAATAAAATTTAAGACTATTTCAGATTTACAGAAATAATGGAAGATAGATAGCAAAGTTCAGGGAATTCATCACTATGTCAACTAGTGAGTAGAAGCAGGGTGGTCCCCAGTTACTCACTAGGAAGTCACTATAATTCTATAGTGTCTGGAGGAATGTGTGGATCTTGACAGCTGGCCAGAAATATGATATGTATACTGAAAACCACCTCTGAAAAATAATGACTTGTCCTCATTTTGTGACCTTCCTAGTCTTGTGTGAGAGCTTGTAATGGACAGACTCTGACCTGAACCTGTGAGAAATGTTATTTGAGCAACATAATTCTCACCTTCTCTTGGTGATGAATAAAAGATCTTTCAATATCAGAGTAATACAAGTTTATATCCCAACCAATAATGTTGAAGAAGCTGAAGTTGCAAGATTCTATAAAGACCTACAAGATCTTTTAGAACTAACACCTAAAAAAGATGTCCTTTTCATTATAGGGTACTGGAATGCAAAAGTAGGAAGTCAAGAAATACCTGGAGTAAAGGCAAATTTGATCTTGGAGTACAGAATGAAGGAGGGAAAAGGTTAATAGAGTATTGCCAAGAGAACACACTGGTCACAAAAAACAACCTCTTCCAACAACACAAGAGAAGACTCTACACATGGACATCACCAGATGGTCAATACCAAAATAACAGACTGGTTCCAAATAGGAAAAGGAGTACGTCAAGGCTGTATATTGACACCATGCTTATTTCACTTATATGCAGAGTATATCATGAGAAACGCTGGGATGGAAGAAGCACAAGCTGGAATCAAGATTGCCTGGAGAAATATCAATAACCTCAGATATGCAGATGACACCACCCTTATGGCAGAAAGTGAAGAAGAACTAAAGAGCCTCTTGATGAAAGTGAAAGAGGAGAGTGAAAAAGTTGGCTTAAAGCTCAACATTCAGAAAACGAAGATCATGGCATCTGGTCCCATCAGTTCATGGGAAATAGATGGGGAAACAGTGGAAACAGTGTCAGACTTTATTTTGGGGGGCTCCAAAATCACTGCAGATGGTGACTGCAGCCATGAAATTAAAAGACACTTACTCCTTGGAAGGAAAGTTATGACCAACCTAGATAGCATGATGAAAAGCAGAGACATTACTTTGCCAACAAAGGTCCATCTAGTCAAGGCTATGATTTTTCCAGTGGTCGTATGGATATGAGAGTTGGACTGTGAAGAAAGCTGAGCACCAAAGAATTGATGCTTTTGAACTGTGGTGTTGGAGAAGACTCTTGAGAGTCCCTTGGACTGCAAGATTGAACTAGTCCATTCTGAAGGAGCTCAGCCCTGGGATTTCTTTGGAGGGAATGATGCTGAGGCTGAAACTCCAATACTTTGGCCACCGCATGCGAAGAGTTAACTCATTGGAAAAGACTGATGCTGGGAGGGCTTGGGGGCAGGAGGAGAAGGGGACGACAGACGATGAGATGGCTGGACGGCATCACTCACTCAATAGACGTGAGTCTGAGTGAACTCCCGGGAGTTGGTGATGGACAGGGAGGCCTGGCGTGCTGCAATTCATGGGGTCGCAAAGAGTCAGACACAACTGAGCGACTGAACTGACTGATATTCTTTGTAGCCAAAGATGGAGAAACTCTATACAGTCAGCAAAAACAAGACCAGGAGCTGACTGTGGCTCAGATCATGAACTCCTTATTGCCAAACTCAGACTTAAATTGAAGAAAGTAGAGAAAACCACTGGACCATTCAGGTATGACCTTAATCAAATCCTTATGGTTGTACAGTAGAAGTGAGACATATTCAAGGGATTAAATCTGATAGACAGAGTGACTGAAGAACAATAGACAGAGGTTCCTGACATTGTACAGGAAGGAGGAAGCAAGACCATCCCCAAGAAAAAGAAATGCAAAAAGGCAAAATGATTGTCTGAGTAGGCCTTATAAATAGCAGAGAAAGAAGAGATACAAAAGACAAAGGAGAAAAGGAAAGATGCACCCATTTGAATGCAGAGTTCCAAGAAGAGCAAGGAGAGACAAGAAAGCCTTCCTCAGTGATCAACACAAAGAAATAGAAGGAAACAATAGAATGAGGGAAAACTAGAGATTTCTCCAAGAAAATGAGAGATACCAAGGAAATATTTCATGCAAAGATGGGCACAATATAGGACAGAAATGATATGGACCTAACAGAAGCAGAAGATATGAAATAGAGCAAGAATACACAGAAGAACTGTACAAAAAAGATCTTCATGACCCAGATAATCACAATGGTGTGCTCACTCACCTAGAGCCAGACATCCCAGAATGTGAAGTCAAGTGGACCTTAGGAAGCATCACTACCAACAAAGCTAGTGGAGGTGATGGAAATACAGTTGAGATATTCCAAATCCTAAAAGATGATGCTGTGAAAGTGATGCCCTCAATATGCCAGCAAATTTGGAAAACTTCAGCAGTGGCCACAGGACTGGAAAGGACAGTTTCTTTCCAATCCCAAAAAAAAAGGCAATGCCAAAAAATGCTCAAAGTACCACACAATTGCACTCATCTCACACACTAGCAAAGTAATGCTCAAAATTCTCCAAGTCAGGCTTCAACAGTATGTGAAACATGAACTTCCATATATTCAAGGTGGATTTACCAAAGGCACAGGAAACAGAGATCAAATTTCCAATATCTTTTGGATCACGAAAGAGCAAGAGAGTTCCAAAAAAAAACACCTACTACTGCTTTACTGACTACACCAAAGCCTTTGACTGTGTGGATAAAAACAAACTGCAGAAAATTCTTCAAGAGATGGAAATACCACACCATCTGACCTACCTTTTGAGAAACCTATATGCAGGTCAGGAAATAACAGTTAGAACTGGACATGGAACAACAGACTGTTCCAAATAGGAAAAGGAGTACAGCAAGGCTGTATCTTGTCACCCTTCTTATTTAACTTTTATGCAGAGTACATGATGAGAAATGCTGGGCTGGAACAAGCACAAGCTGGAATCAAGATTGTGGGAGAAATATCAATAACCTCAGATATGCAGATGACACCACCCTTATGGCAGAAAGCAAAGAACTAAAGAGCCTCTTGATGAAACTGAAAGATGAGAGTGAAAAAGTTGGCTTAAAACTCAACATTCAGAAAACTAAGATCATGGCATCCAGTCCCATCACTTCATGGCAAATAGATGGGGAAACAATGGAAACAGTGACAAGCTTTATTTAGGGGGGAGAGCTCCAAAATCACTGCAGATGGTGACTGTAGCCATGAAGTTAAGCCATGCTCCTTGGAAGAAAAGCTATGACCAAACTACATAGCATATTAAAAAGCAGAGACATTAATTTGCCAACAAAGTTCTATCTAGTCAAAGTAATTGTTTTTCCAGTAGTCATATATGGATCTGAGAGTTGGAATAGAAAGAAAGCTGAGTGCAAAAGAATCGATGCTTTTGAACTGTGGTGTTTGAGAAGACTCTTGAGAGTCCCTTGGACTCCAAGGAGATCCAACCAGTCCATCCGACAGGAAATCAGTCTTGAATATTCATTTGAAGGACTGATACTGAAGCTGAAACTCCAATACTTTGGCCACCTGATGTGAAAACCTGACTCCTTGGAAAATACCCTGATTCTGAGAAAGCTTGAAGGCAGGAGGAGAAGGGAAGAACAGAGGGTGAGATGGCTGGATGGCATCACTGACTCAATGGACATGAGTTTGAGCAAGCTCTGAGAGTTGGTGATGGAGAGGGAAGTCTGTTGTGCTGCAGTCCATGGGGTTGCAAAGAGTTGGACACGACTGAGCAACTGAACTGAACTGAACTGAACTAAAAACGTCTTTTAAAAAGTTTAGCTTAAAGAAGGTAATACTGGTTGAAAGCAATCTCAAATAATAACTTTCATTCCTCTTTCTAAATAGTGGAAAAATTAAGCTAAATTACAATACCAAGATGAAATTAAGTAATTAGATTATGATGAATAATAGATTAAATGATTAACTAATAGTAAAGCAAATAGTTCAGTTCAGTTCAATCGCTCAGTTGTGTCCAACTCTTTCCAACCCCATAAACTGCAGCACACCAGGTTCCCTGTCCATCACAAACATCCAACTGCCTCATCCTCTGTCATCCCTTTCTCCTCCTGCCTTCTTTCCCAGCATCAGGATCTTTTCAAATGAGTCAGTGCTTAGCATCAGGTGGCCAAGGTATTGCAGTTTCAGCTTCAACATCAATCCTTCCAATGAACACTCACGACTGATTTCCTTTAAGATGGACTGATTGGATCTCCTTGTAGTCAAAGGGACTCTCAAGAGTCTTCTTCAACACCACTGTGCAAAAGCATCAATTCTTTGGTGCTTAGCTTTCTTTATAGTCCAACTTTCACATTCATACATACTGCTGCTGCTGCTGCTGCTGCTGCTGCTGCTGCTAAGTCACTTCAATTGTGTCTGACTCTATGCGACCCCACAGATGGCAGCCCACCAGGCTCCTCTATTCCTGGGACTCTCCAGGAAAAAAACACTGAAGTGGGTTGCCATTTCCTTCTCCAATGCATGCAGGCATGCTAAGTTGCTTCAGTCATGTTCGACTCTGTGCAACTCCATAGACGGCAGCCCACCAGGCTCCGCTTTCCACAGGATTCTCTAAGCAAGAATACCGCAGTGGGTTGTGATTTCCTTCTCTAGACATGACAATTAGAAAAACCATAGCCTTGACTAGATGGACATTTGTTGGCAAAGTAATGTCTCTGCTTTTTAATATACTGTCTAAGTCAGTCATAACTTTTTTTCCAAAGAGCAAGAGTCTTTTAATTTCATGGCTGCAGTCACCATCTGACATGATTTTGGACCTCAAAAACATAAAGTCTGACACTGTTTCCTCATTTATTTGCCATGAAGTGATGGGACCAGATGCCACGATCTTAGTTTCCTGCATGTTGAGCTTTAAGCCAACTTTTTCACTCTTGTCTCTCACTTTCATCAAGAGGTTCTTTAGTTCTTCATCACTTTCTGCCATAAGGGTGGTGTCATCTGCATATCTGAGGTTATTGATATTACTCCCAGAAACCTTTTTTTTTTAATTTTACTTTATTTTACTTTATAATACTGTATGGGTTTTGCCATACATCAACATGAATCTGCCCCGGGTGTACACGTGTTCCCAATCCTAAACCCCCTTCCCACTTCCCTTCCCATACCATCTCTCTGGGTCATCCCAGTGCACCAGCCCCAAGCATCCTGTATCCTGCATCCAACCTAGACTGGCGATTCATTTCTTCTATGATATTATACATGTTTCAATGCCATTCTCCCAAATCATCCCACCCTCTCCCTCTCCCACAGAGTCCAAAAGACTGTTCTATACATCTGTGTCTCTTTTGCTGTCCTGCATACAGGGTTATCATTACCGTCTTTCTAAATTCCATATATATGTGTTAGTATACTGTATTCGTGTTTTTCTTTCTGGCTTACTTCACTCTGTATAATCGGCTCCAGTTTCATTCACCTCATTAGAACTGACTCAAATGTATTCTTTTTAATGGCTGAGTAAGACTCCATTGTGTATATGTACCACAGCTTTCTTATCCATTCATCTGCTGATGGACATCTAGGTTGCTTCCATGTCCTGGCTATTATAAACAGTGCTGCAATGAACATTGGGGTACACGTGTCTCTTTCAATTCTGGTTTCCTCGGTGTGTATGCCCAGCAGTGGGATTGCTGGGTCATAAGGCAGTTCTATTTTCAGATTTTTAAGGAATCTCCACACCGTTCTCCATAGTGGCTGTACTAGTTTGCATTCTCACCAACAGTGGAAGAGGGTTCCCTTTTCTCCACACCCTCTCCAGCATTTATTGCTTGTAGACTTTGGCTCCCAGAAATCTTGATCCCAGCTTGTGCTTCACCCAGCCCAGCATTTCTCATGATGTACTCTGCATAGAAGTTAAATAAGCAGGGTAACAAGATACAGCCTTGACATACTCCTTTCCCTGTTTGGAACCAGTCTGTTGTTCCATGTCTAGTTCTAACTGTTGCTTCCTGACCTGCATACAGGTTTCTCAGGAGGCAGGTCAGGTGGTCTGGTATTCTCATCTCTTGAAGAATTTTCCACATACATTCTTAAATTTTTTCTTACCCGTTTTAATATACAAAAAAAATTATTTATAAATCAAGTTAAAATTTCTCATCTCATATTCATGTCATTCTAACAAGAAATTTATCCTATTATCTTAAACTTATACCCCATTATTTCCTAAACTTTTCTGTACTGTCAGTACCAGGTTTCCCTGTCAGACATGTTTGCTCATCTAGTTCTCTACTTAAATTAGCTGTACATAGTGATCTCCAAATATCCACGTTCTACATATGCATCAAAAATATATAGTTCTTGGTCGGCTTGAATATAGTCAGAATTTTATTCAGTTGCTGATCTGGGGACCCCATTCTATGAAGGCCACTGTAGATCTGCAGTGCAAACTGAAACCTGGCTTTTCCAAGTGTCCTTCTATGTATCTTTATTCTCGCTGCATGATTCCTAACCAGTGCTTGTTGAGTACCAAACTGCATCTCAGGCATTCTTATTGGGATTAAGGATGCTTGTTGCCTGAATCTAACAACTGAAATACAAGAATTCAATGGATAAATCCTAAATGATTTTGACGAATGAGCTAGTCTGGAAGATTGTATGATTACAACAAGGAGTTTTGATATATTTTCTCTTTCATCACTCTCCATTATATACATGTAGAGTTTTAAAGGCTATTTCTTGTAAGTGAATGCTATTTTTTGATAACTCTGAATTGGAGAGGATGAGAGACTATTCTTTCAGAAAATTTCATCTTGATATACCAGAAGATCTTGACATGTAAACTTGGATTGGGTTTAGGGAATGAAATTTTGATTTCTTTCCCTAATTCATATTTATCAGAAAAAAAAACCTGATAGATTTTAAAATAACTCCAAAGTAAATATTTTAAATAACTGGAGCTGAAAGTAACATTATTAATAAGGGCTCACAAATTAGTAATATTTACTATGGGAATTGTGTTTTTTCCTATAATCAAAATACTTTATGCTGTATTATTTATATTTTTCTGTGATAGTACCTACCATACTATCATAGCTCATGTATCTAGTATATATTTTACAAAGATGTCATATATATTATATACTATAATGTATTATATATGTATGTACAAATATAAAACATATAAATATTTATACTCTGTATTCTTTTAATATTATATCCTTTATTTATATATAAATACTAATTTTCTCTATATAGTTTATATAATTGGATAAAAAAACACATTATGTTTTGCTTCTGTGAACATTAAAGTCTTTCAAGAGGCCTATTTAGTTGTTTGAATATTATGATACATTTCTTGAGAAGCATAGTTAATAAGCAATAAAGGTTCTTGAGATCCTTTTAGAGGAACTTAAGTTCAACTAATGGTGGGTTTTAATTTTGCTAAATAGAATATGCACAGTTTTTAGAATAAACACAGTTTATTTGCTTATGAAATAGAGTCACAATGCAGAATTTTCACCTCACAAAGGAAAGGGAACATGAAATGATTCAGTTCAGTTCAGTTCAGTCACTCAGTCGTGTCCGACTCTTTGCGACCCCATGAATTGCAGCACGCCAGGCCTCCCTGTCCATCACCATCTCCCGGAGTTCACTCAGACTCTCGTCCATCGAATCAGTGATGCCATCCAGCCATCTCATCCTCGGTTGCCCCCTTCTCCTCCTGCCCCCAATCCCTCCCAGCATCAGAGTCTTTTCCAATGAGTCAACTCTGCACATGAGATGGCCAAAGTACTGGAGTTTCAGCTTTAGCATCATTCCTTCCAAAGAAATCCTAGGGCTGATCTCCTTCAGAATGGACTGGTTGGATCTCCTTACAGTCCAAGGGACTCTCAAGAGTCTTCTCCAACACCACAGTTCAAAAGCATCAATTCTTTGGTGCTCAGCCTTCTTCACAGTCCAACTCTCACATCCAGACATGACCACAGGAAAAACCATAGCCTTAGCTAGATGGACCTTAGTCGGCAAAGTAATGTCTCTGCTTTTGAATATGCTATCTAGGTTGGTCATAACTTTTCTTCCAAGTAGTAAGCGTCTTTTAATTTCATGGCTGCAATCACCATCTGCAGTGATTTTGGAGCCCCCCAAAATAAAGTTTGACACTGTTTCCACTGTTTCCCCATCTATTTCCCATGAACTGATGGGACCAGATGCCATGATCTTCGTTTTCTGAATGTTGAGCTTTAGGCCAACTTTTTCACTCTCCACTTTCACTTTCATCAAGAGGCTTTTTAGTTCCTCTTCACTTTCTGCCATAAGGGTGGTGTCATCTGCATATCTGAGGTTATTGATATTTCTCCCAGCAATCTTGATTCCAGCTTGTGTTTCTTCCAGTCCAGCATTTCTCATGATGTACTCTGCATAGAAGTTAAATAAGCAGGGTGACAATATACAGCCTTGACGTACTCCTTTTCCTATTTGGAACCAGTCTGTTGTTTGATATCCAGTTCTAACTGTTTGAAGTCAGAAATAAAATAGTTTCATTTAATTTTTCTGAATGTTGTAAAAATCAGATGTCAAAAATGTATGATGTAAATTTTATTAATTGTTAATAAATTATAGATTTTTTCTTTATTTTTTTCACTTTTTTTTAGAGATCACTGGGGCAAAATTACACAGATGCTAAGTGCTGTTCTTAGTTGTGCTTAGTCTCTCAGTCATGTCCAACCCTTTGTGACCCTCATGGACTGTAGCCCGCCAGGCTCCTCTGTCCATGGGAATTCTCCAGGCAAAAATTCTGGAGTAGATTGCCATTCCCTCCTCTAGCGGATCTTCCCAACCCAGGGATTGAACCCAAGTCTCCCACATTGCAGGCCGATTGTTTACCATCTGAGACACAAGGGAAGCCCAATGCTAAGTGCTGCTTCAATGTAAATGAACTGATAATAGAAAATACCCATTCAGATCCAGTCATTCCTGGTCTAGGCTATGTGACAAATGAGTACCCTGAACATGCACACACATATATGAAACAATTTTATTTTTCTCTAATCACTAACACTAAAAGTCTGCCGAATTTCCCTTTTAGTCCATTAAAGCTATTTGAAATTTAACTCATAAGATATATTGCAATAAAAATATAGGATATAAGATGTAGGTGTAAAACATCTTGTTCAATCAATTCAGTGTAAAACTTCAATTTCATACACAATCCAGTGGTAGTTTTTCCTCTGCTCCCAGTACCTGCTGGATTGTCCCTGGAGGCTTCAGGCTGTTTTAACTCCTCCTTTACCTTCAAAGTTTTCTGCCTGTAACTACTCTAACATTGGGAGTGGGAAAGGAAAAAGTAGTTTCCTCAGGCTTCCCTAACACAGTACCACAAATAAGGTGGCTTAAAGCAAGAGAAATTTATCCTCATAATTAATGTTGGAGGATAAGACTCTGAAGTAAATGTGTCTACAAGGTTGGTTCCTTATGAGGTCTCTGAGGGAGAAGACTCTTAGTTTCTGGTGGTGACCTGTGATCTTTGTAAATCCATGCCTTATGGGTACATTATTCCAGTCTCTGCCTTTATCTTCACATGGTGTTTTGCTTGAATTTCTGTCTTCTTATAAGTACATCAGTCAGATTAGATTAAGATCTCATCCTACCCCTGCATGACCCTTTCTTAAGTAATTACACTTGGAGAGACCATATTTTCAAATAAAGTCACATTCTGGGGTGCTACAATATACATTTTCCTGGGTTTACAACTTAGTCCATATAGAATAAATGCACAAAAAATACAAATGCAAGATGTTTTTTGTTTAATTGGTGATGCTAGAGTACTCTCTTGGTTCTCTGATGAAAAGTACATGTGATTCTCTGGGGTAGAATGCAGTGTACTCATGTATGATTCTCCAATATGGGAAATTTGTTCATTGACTAACATCTTCCTCAGAGAAGGCAATGGCACCCCACTCCAGTGTTCTTGCCTGGTAAATCCCATGGATGGGGGGAGCCTGGTGGGCTGCTGTCTCTGGGGTCACACAGAGTCAGACACGACTTAGCAGCAGCAGCAGCAACATCTTCCTCAGCACCTACTTTAGTCTATTCCACAGCCTTTCCTGTTGGAGCTTACATATCTGATAGCTCTCATTCTGGGTGGGGAGTGGGGACATTTAGTTAACCAAACCAGCTAATTTCCCATTGAACTGTAGGAAGCTTATCCCTTGTCTGACCAAATCATAGACTGTCAGCTGATCTGTTGTTTTCCTTTAATTCCGCCTCATCATATTTCTCAGATTATTTCTCTATTTGCTCAAATTCCTACAGAAAGCAGAACAAAAAATCCATTCATTCAATAATAATATGTATCTACAATAAGCAGTTAAGAGATACCCAAATCGATTCAACATAAAATATGAGATAAAAGCAGTATTCATGAGAAGAAGAGAGTGAAAATCCAGGATATTTAAAATACATTTGAAATTAAGTGTATGTGTTTGAGTGTGTGTGTACATGCGTGTGCACATGCACTCAGTTGTGTTTGACTTTCTGTAACCCCATGGACCATAACCCACCAGGCTACTCTGTTCATGGGGTTTCCCAGGAAAGAATAATGGAATGGTTGCCTTTTCCTCCTTCAGGGTACATTCTCAACCCAGGGATTGAATTTGTGTCTCTTGTATCTCCTGCATTAGCAGGTGGATTCTTTACCACTGCAACACTTGGCAAGTCCTTTCGACTAGTTAAGTTTAGTTCTGTTCAGTTGCTCAGTCGCATCCAACTTTTTGTGACCCCATGGATTGCAGCATGCCAGGCCTCCCTGTCCATCACCAACTCCCGGAGTTTACTCAAGCCAATGTCCATTGAGTCGATGATGCCATCCAACCATCTCATCCTCTGTCATCTTCTCCTCCTGCCTTCAATCATCCCCAGCATTACGATCTTTTCAAATGAGTCAGTTCTTTGCATCAGGTGGCCAAAGTATTGGAGTTTCAGCTTCAACATCAGTCCTTCAGTGAATATTCAGGACTGATTTCCTTTAGGATGGACTGGCTGGATGGACGCTCTCTTTGAGCATCTCTAAGGGACGCTCAAGAGTCTTCTCCAACACCACAGTTAAAAAGCATCAATTCTTTGGCACTCAGCTTTCTTTATAGTCCAGCTCTCATGTCTATACATGACTACTGAAAAACCATAGCTTTGACTAGATGGGCTTTTGTTGGCAAAGTAATGTCTCTGCTTTTTAATATGCTATCTAGGTTGGTCATAACTTTTCTTCCTAGGAGTAAGCGTCTTTTAAATTCATGGGTGCAGTCACCGTATGCAGTGATTTTGAAGCCCCCTAAAATAAAGTCTGTCATTGTTTCCATTGTTTCCTCATCTATTTGCCATGAAGTGATGAGACTGGATGCCATGATCTTAGTTTTCTGAATGTTGAGTTTTAAGCCAACTTTTTCACTCTTCCCTTTCAATTTCATCAAGAGGCTCTTTAGTTCTTCTTCACTTTCTGCCATAAGGGTGGTTTCATCTGCATATGTGAAGGTTATTGATATTTCTCCTGGCAATCTTGATTCGAGCTTGTGCTTCCTCCAGCCCAGCATCTTTCATGATGTACTCTGAATAGAAGTTAAATAAGCAGGGGATCATATACAGCCTTGACATACTCCTTTTTCCTATTTGGAACCAGTCTGTTGTTCCATGTCCAGTTCTAACTGTTGCTTCCTGACCTGCATACAGATTTCTCAGGAGGCAGGTCAGGCAGTCTGGTATTCCCATCTCTTGAAGAATTTTCTAGGTTGTTGTGGTCCACACAGTCAAAGGCTTGGTATAGTCAGTAAAGCAGAAGTAGATGTTTTTCTGAAACTCCCTTGCTTTTTCAATGATCCAACGGATGTTGGCAATTTGACCTCTGGTTCCTCTTACTTTGCTAAATCCAGCTTCAACATGTGAAAGTTCATGGTTCACATAATTTTGAAGCCTGGCTTGGAGAACTTTGAGCATTACTTTGCCAGAGTGTGAGAGGAGTGCAATTGTGCAATAGTTTGAACATTCTTTGGCATTCCCTTTCTTTGGGATTGGAATGAAAACTGACCTTTTCCAGTCCTGTGGCCACTGCTGAGTTTTCCAGATTTACTGGCATATTGAGTGCACCACTTTCACAGCATCATCTTTTAGGATTTGAAATAGCTCAACTGAAATTGCATCACCTCCACTAGCTTTGCTCATAGTGATGCTTTCTAAGGCCCACTTGACTTCGTATTCCAGGATGTCTGGCTCTAGGTGAGTTATCACACCATCGTGATTATCTGGGTTGTGAAGATCTTTTTTGTACAGTTCTTCTGTGTATTTTTACCACCTCTTCTTAATATCTTCTGCTTCTATTAGGTCTATACCATTTCTGTCCTTTATTGTGCTCATCTTTGCATGAAATATCCCCTTGCTATTAAGAGCTAAACATAATTTAAGCATTCTAAAATATTTTAGTTATGTTTGTATGTATTCTTATAAAGTTTTTTTAATGTACAATTCAAAAAAGATGAGTAGTATAGAAACTGATGAAAGGTTTAAGGAAATATGGTTTATCATAAATATATGAAAATAGCCAACCAATATGCCTGAGGTTCAACAATAAAATATACCTAGAAAAAATAGTTCTGAGTAAGGCAGGACTCATGAGAATGTGAGAAGAGTTCCACTACCATAGTGTGTGTCCTTTGGCTGTGGCAGCATCAGACACAGCAACCACAATACATATTAGAGCTAAGTAGAAAAAGAAAGGCTAGATAATCAATAAGGATTTCATTTAAAAATAATAAACTCTTTGAAGCTAAATGCATACCATTGTAATTTTATATAAAAATGGAATATTATTTTAGACAATGATAATTATGGCAAGTAAAAAAAAAAAATCCAGAAAAGCAGATTGATAGGATTGCTGTGGAGAATGACAAGAAAGTCTTCACTGAGATCATATTTTGTAAAGATCTGTAGTGTTCCAGATGGAGGGATCAGAAGAGTGACTGTAAAGACCTTAGCAGTTATGCCTGACTAATTTTAAAAAAAAGGAAGGCAATCAGAATTCCTAGAGTAGAGGAAATGAGTGGGGAATATTTAGGGTAAGGTCATAGAGATAAAAGGAAGATGTATCATAGAGGTTCCATTGAAAAAGCTTCATGGCTCAGATGGTAAAAAAATCTGCCTGCAATGCAGGAGACCTAGGTTCTATCCCTGAGTTGGTAGATACCCTGGAGAAGGAAATGGCACCCCACTCCAGTATTCTTGCCTGGAAAATCCCATGGATGGAGGATCCAGGTGGGCTACAGTCCATGGGGTCATAAAAAGTCTGGCACAACTGTAACTAACACACTATGGGGAAATTAGATGTCATTGGGAGATTCTGAGAGTAGGAGAGACAAGATACAGCTTTATGTAAACAGATGACAGCTTTCATGTAGACAGAGTGGAAGATGGAGTTGTGATCTGAGATTTCAATCGGAGTGCTATTAGAGGAGATGGTTAGAAAGATTCAGGGACTTTTGAAGAAATAGCTAGCTGCGTTTGAAGATAGACCGCATGTAGCATGTAACACTGGGAGAAGCCAATGGCACCCCACTCCAATACTCTCTCCTGGAGAATCCCATGGATAGAGGAGCCTGGTAGGCTGCAATCCATGGGGTCACTAAGAGTCAGACACCACTGAGCGACTTCACTTTCACTTTTCACTTTCATGCATTGGAGAAGGAAATGGCACCCCACTCCAGCGTTCTTGCCTGGAGAATCCCAGGGACGGGGAGCCTGGTGGGCTGCCATCTACAGGGTCGCACAGAGTCGGACACGACCGAAGCAAGTTAGCAACACCAGCAGCAGCAGCAGCAGGTAACACTAAGAAAAATACAAAATGATAAAGTTTCTGTCTGGGACCAGTGGTTGAATTGTATCTTTGGTCACCTATCGAAAGGAAGAATACAGGGAGAGTAGGTTTGGTGGGGCAGGGGAGAGGTAAGTCTCAGAAGTGTAGTTTTCAATATATTTCATGAGGACTATTTTAATTGATCTTAATAATAGTGAATAAAATCTAACTATTTAAAGAACCATGCATTTTCAGGGATTTCGTTTTAACATTATTGTTGTTTAGTTGCTAAGTCGTTTCTGACTCTTTTATAACCCCATGGACTGTAGCCTGCCAGGTTCCTCTGTCCATGGGGTTTCCCAGGCAAGAATACTGGAGTGGGTAGTCATTTCTTTCTCGAGGATATCTTCCTGACTGAGGAATCAAACTGTCTTGGCAAGAGGATTCTTTATCACTGGACCACCAGCGAAGCTGTAACCTGTGTGGAGGGTTTTTTATTTATGAGGTGCTTTCATAGCATGGTGCCTAGATGGTTCAGTGGTAGATTTCTGGCCTGCCACACAGGAGGTCTGGGATCTGGATCGTTTCCCGGCCCATGCAGCCACAGCATCCCCTCGGGGCTTCCCTGGTAGCTCAGCTGGTGAAGAATCTGCCTGCAGTGCAGGAGTCCCTGGTTCGATTCCTGGGTTTGGAAGATCCTCTGCAAAAGGGAATGGCTGTCCACTCCAGTATTCTTGCCTGGAGAATTCTGTGGACAAGGAGCCTGGTGGGGTCGTGGGGTCGCAAAGAGTCGGACATAACTGAGTGACTTTCACTTTCACAGCACCTTATAAATAAATAAACATAAATAAATCATAGACATTTCCTTCACTGTTATAACAACCCTGTACAGGCATGCTCAGTTGTGTCCGACTCTTTGTAACCCCATGGACTGTAGCCTACCAGGCTCCTCTGTCCATGGGATTCCCCAGGCAAGAATAATGGAGTGGGTTGCCACTTCCTTCTCTAAGGAATCTTCCCAAACCTGGGATTAAATCCACATCTCCTGCATTGGGCTGCCTTAAATGTATATACTTCAGTTGATTATACCAAAGGTTATACTTTTCTAATTCATGGATTTTCTCTATCACTGACGATGTAAATATAGTTTGCTGAATATTTTAGACTGTGATTTCATATTATGTCTGTAAGTTTTCTATTGCTGCATGACAAATTAGAGAAACATAGAGGCTTAAAACAACACTCATGAATGAATTATCTCACAGTTTTCTTGGATCATGAGTCGACATGGGTTAAATGGATCCTTTGCTCAGGGTCTCACAAGGCTGTGATGAATGTGTTGGCCATGTTTTTGATCTCATTTAGAAGATCATACTAGAGAATGTTCTGTTTCCCAGCTTATTCATAGTCTTGGCAGTATTCAGTTCTTTGAAGCTGTAGGACTGTTTTCTTTTTATCAGTCAGCAAGCAACCACTTGTAGTTCTTGGAGGCTGCCTGCCGTTACTTGATGTGTGCTCCCTGTAGTCAGTTGCCAACAAAAATATTAGTTTCTTTCAGGCCAGTTAGAGAACATCTGTTGCTTCATTTTCTTTCAAAGTCTCCTTTGATTAACCCTGGACCATGATGGTATCCATTTTGATTTATAGATTACTAACCTAATCACAGAAGTGGTACTCTATCATATTCACAGGTAATGCCTACTTACAAAGGGAGATGATCACACAGGATATTTACACAAGGCAGCTCTAAGCTTAGTGGTCATTTTAGAATCCTGCCTCCCACGTCTACCCTAAAAATTCTCATCTTATTAATGATAATCCCTGCAGAATAATGCTACTGGTAACATCAATGTACTGAACTTCCCAGGTGGTGCCCAGGTAAAGAATCCTCCTGCCAATGCAGGAGACACAGATTTGATCCCTGGATTGGGAAGATCTCCTGGAGTAGGAAATGGCAACCTGCTCCAGCATTCTTGCCTGAAACATTCCATGGACAAAGGAGCTTAGCAGGCTACAGTTCATGGGGTCACAAAGAGCTGGACCCAACTGAGCACACTCGTGCAAACACACACACACACACACAGATATACCATTAGTGTAATGCATCAATCTATGGGTCATGATGTTCCTTCATTTGACTCAATCCATTTGCAATATTTCTGGTGCTTTAATAAATATACTTAGTTATGGGATTGAGTAAATTAGGTAATTATTAGACATCAGAGAAAAACTTCACCTTTGTATAATTTCTGCTGCTGTATAATACTAAGTGACATTCAGAACATAATGTATCACTGGTTCAAACTTTTCCTTTAAAGAAAGTTAAAAACAGGAAATAAAATCACTTTATTGAAATCCAATATGCACTTATATTTTTCCCATAACCTAAAATTAATGAGTTTATGAGACTTTGATAAATGGTCTATTTAAACAGAAAAATTATATAGAAAGAATAAATGACAGCCATTATTGTGAACAAGCAGATGTTTTCTTCTCATATTATGGTTCAGACTTTCATCAGATCCTCCTAATTACAGTCTGTACACTAGTATTCTTGCAATTCCAGCCATTAACCTTCATCTGAAGCAGTAGTGTCTGCATAGGGTTCATTATCATTGCAAAGCTGTTTCTGTGTGAAAGCAAACGCTTGCTTGCCGAATGAAAAGATTATTCAATGGAGTTAGTGTTCATTTACTGTTCTGATACCAAAAAATAAATAAATAAATAAATAAATAAATCCTAATTCTCCCTTCCCAACAACTCAGAATGTGGCATAAGCTATTTAGCCATTTTCAAGGAGAAACACAAATATTTTAATTGCAGAATCAGTAATAACGTATTGCTAAAAAATAGTTTAGCTAAAAATGAAGAGAAATACAAAAAGATTAAGAGGAATAATTAAGCAGTTCCCAAAGAAATGATGTGCAATTATAATGTACAATTAGATTCAAAGCTATTCTTCACAAAAGAAAAGGGAAAATGGCATGCCCAAGTAACAGATGCTTTGTTTACAATGTAGTTTTGGTTTTCTTAATTACTACTTAAGATGCAGATTTTCCATTTAGGGTTATAAGAGAAAATAATCACTAGTTCTTCTCATTTCTATAATGTAAGCTTAATAAGGTGGTATAAAACTGCATATGAAAGTTTATGTCTACTAGATGAGTCTAAATAAAAGCTTAAGAAGAAAAATTATTTGATTCATGTCTTCTCTAAATTAACCCTTTAAATGCTATAAGGAAGGAATGATGATGATGAGATCAAAGTAGATTTAGAAAATTCTGTAGCTAAAAATCTTGTATATATCTCTTCTGATCTATATCTATCCTGATATATTCCTCTGATGGAGGAAAGAAATTTAATATATATAAATGACAAAATATCTTCTATATGATGGATTTGATACTATCTATTTTTTCATAAAATGGAAATAATTTCTTTTATAATAGGTTTCTTTCAACATAGTCAAAGTGAAATACTTACAGACACTTATCCCAAACATCATCAACCAATTCCTGAGATAATAAAGTACATTCGCAAGCTACAATGTAGAATTTTAGAAGTCAAAGGGACTTCATGAATCATCTAAAACAATTCTTTCATTTAAATTATGAGCTTACCATCTAAATATGTTGAGTGATTCTTTTTTACATTTATTTATAAATGAGGCATAGTTGATTTATAACATGTTAGTCTCAGGTGTATAGTACACTGACTCAGATATATATATACATATATATATATGATTAATTAAGTTATAAATATATATATATTCTTTTCCCTTATAGGTTATTACAATATACTGTGTATAGCTCCCTGGACTATAAAGTAGGTCCTTGTTAGTTATTTATTTTATATATAGTAGTGGGTCTATGTTAATTTCAAACTCCTAATTTATCCCTCCCCCAACCTTCCCCCTTTGGTAACCATATGTTGTTTTTTATATGAGTGGATCTATTTCTGTTTTTATAAACAAGTTCATTTGTATCCTTTTTAAGATTCCAAATATATGTGATATCATATGATATTTGTCTTTCTCTTTCTGGCTTACTTCACTTATGATAATCTGTAGGTCCATCCACGTTGCTACAAATGGCATTATTTCATTCTTTTTAATGGCTGAAAAATATTTTATTGTATGTATATACCACATCTTTGTTATCCATTCATCTGTTGATAGACATTTAGGTTGCTTCTATGTCTTGGCTATTGTAACACTGAAGTGCATGCATCTTTTTAAATTAAAGGTTTCTTTGAATACATCCCCAGGAATAGAATTGCAGGACCCTATGATAATTCTATTTTTAGTTTTTCCAGGAACCTCCATACTATTCTCCACAGTGGCTTTATCAATTTATATTCCCACCAATAGTGTAGGAGGGTTCCCTTTTTTCCACACCCTCTTCAGCCTGTAAACTTTTTGATGATGACCATTCTGACTTTTGTAAGGTGATACCTCATTGTATATTTCATTTTTGTTTTTCTAATAATAAGCTATCATGAATATTTTTTCTTATGCCTGTTTGTCATCTGTATGTCTGTTTTGGAGAAATGTATATTTAGATATACCTATTTTTTTATTGGGTTGCTTGTTTGTTATTATTGAACTGTTTGAGCTATTTGTATTAATGTATTCTGAGAATTAATCCTTTGTTGGTCATATCATTTGCAAACATTTTCTCCCATCTTTTCATTTTCTTTATGATTTTCTTTCCTGTGCAAATGTTTTTAAGTTTAATTGGGTCCAATTTATTATTTTTTATGTCTATTAAACTGGAAGATAGATCTAAAAAATTTTTGCTCTAATTTATTTCGATGAGTGTTCTGCCTATGTTTTCCTCTATGAGTTTTTTAGTATCTGTTCTTACATTTAGGTGTTTAATCCATTTTGAGTTTATTTTTGCTTATGGTGTTAATAGTGTTCTAATTTTATTCTTTTCCACACAGCTATCCACTTTTCCCAGCTTCACATATAAAAGACTCTGCTTTTTCTCCACTGTATATTCTTGCCTCCTTCATTGTAGATTTATTGGCCATAAGTGCGTGCGTCTGTTTCTAGGCTTTCTGTCCTGTTCCACTAATCTATATGTCTGTTTTTTCACTAGTACTATATTGCTTTAATTTACTGAAGTTTTCTAGAACATCCTGAGGTCAGAGAGCCTGATTCATCCAACTTCATTTTTCTTTCTTAAGATTACTTTTTCAGTTCAGTTTAGTTCAGTTGCTCAGTCATGTCTGACTCTTTGCGATCCCATGGACTGCAGCACACCAGGCCTCTTTGTCCATCATTAACTCCCGGAGTTTACTCAAACTCACATCCGTTGAGTTGGTGATGCCATTCAAGCATCTCCTCCTCTGTCGTCCCCCTCTCCTCCTGCTGTCAATCTTTCCCAGCATCAGGGTCTTTTCAAATGAGTCAGCTCTTCGCATAGGGGGCCAAATTATTGGAGTTTCAGCTTCAAGATCAGTCCTTCCAATGAAAAATGGTTACTTTTTATAATGATTGATTTTTAGAAGAATTATTGTAATAAATAAATAAATAAACTGATTTAAGATCCCTACCTAAACAGTGAATAAGTAGAAATTTCACAACAACACAGTTTCTGGACAACAAATCCAATATTTTTAATGTTAAAGAGTTAAAATTTAATTTAGCACTGGCTCTGTGATTATTTTCTATAAAGTTTGGTATATATTATTTGGAAAATGCATATTTAATGAAGTTTAAATAATACTGGTTTCAAGTGTACATCACAGTGCTTAGATATTTAGACATATACATATATACATTTCAAAATTGTCACCATAATAGGTCTAGTTACAAACTGTCACTGTACAAAAGTACTACAATGTTTTCAAATATAGTCCTCATGCAGTACATTACCTCAGCAGGATTTATTTATTTTATAACTGGAAGTTTGTACTTAATGCACTTCTCTGCATTTGTAGTGCATTTTCAATTTGAAATTTTCAGTGGTGTGCTTTTGGGCAAATTAAATTTGATAGATTTTTTCCCAGTGGAATTTAGAAATATGGGGTACTAATTTCATTGAAGTTACTGAGAAGCCACTGTCACCTTACACTGGAATACCTGATCTCAGTAATATTGCCATAAAACTGCTTGCGTGTTACCTCTAATTCTCTTCTCCATATCCCAAAGCATGAGTTTGGAGTTTCATAGAAATATTCAATAGCGTCACATACTGCTCCATCCCTGGATTGTATTAGTCCAAAAGAACTAAATGAGAGTTTTTTGTGCTTGAGCAAAACGATCATTATTATAACATTCAGGATTAAGACTGGGAGTCTAACAATGGGAAAAAGAAATGTGTATGAGACAGCTCTTGACTAAGCTTCAAATAATCTTTGAGTATTATGGATATTTGGCTGCAACTATTAGTAAATGGTGCTATTCTTTTGACTATATAGGGCTTCTCTTGTAGCTCAACTGGTAAAGAGTCCATCTGCAATGAGGGAGACCTGGGTTTGATCCCTGGGTTGGGAAGATCCCCTGGAGAAGGGAAAGACTACCCACTCCAGTATTCTGGCCTGGAGAATTCCATGGACTGTATAGTCCATGTGTTGTAAACAGTCAGACATGACTGAGTGACTTTCACTTAATTTTAAATTGTAAACTGTTCCTTTAAATACTTAGTAATTATATTTATATCTCACTCTTGAATTGTCATTTCCATTTTGTAACAAATATCTGCTCATCACTTACCAGTTGTGAGCACTATGTGGGCAAATTGGTAATGACAGAACAATTTTAAGTTAAGATTCTAATTTGCAACTACTTTACACTGTAGAAAGGGTGTATATGGGAAAAAGAATAATATACAAAAAAGTAATACAATTTTAGGTTTTAAACTGGGTCAATAGTAGAGTCTTCTTCAAAGATGGCTGTATCAAGTGAATGAATACAGGAAAAAATGTAACAGTTCTTTGCATAAAGCAAACCATCATATCATCTCTTATAGCTATTAAGTCTGATAATATGGAAAGTGATACTAAATTGAAATATTCAGTTCAAGTCTTTTACTGTGTGAAGGTATTTATTAATTTAGCTCACTTAAAAAATTAATAGTTTAAAAGCCAAAGATGTTTATCAGCCGTTTATCATCAGTTAAACAAAGATGTTTAACTTTACTTAAGTTAGTTTTTTAAATCAAAGACAGAAAGTTGTCAATAAATCTTGCCACTTTTATAGCAATATGTCAATAAACAGAATCCTTTGCTTTAAGATAAATGAGGCAAAAATTCAATTTTTTTCCAAGTGAGGGAATTTTCTCACTTCTATGGACCATGGACATGGCATAGATCTCATATTTACTATATTGAGCAGCTTTTGTATCATAAAGCATGAATCATAGCACATGCTTTTAAAGAACCCTTTAATACCTCTCAGTACAGTATATGTTATCACTACCACTAGCATAGTACTGAGATTTGTATGAATGAATGATAACTGAATGTAAATATGTAAATAAAGCAAAGCACTGCATGTGCCAACACAATGAAATATGATAGAGTGAATGAAAAGAAGAAAGCATTTTAAAATAACATAATAAACACTTTGGAGATATCAAAAAGTAGAACAAAAGTAAATTTTGTGGACAATGAGCTGACAGCTTATATATATTGTGCCATAAGTTGCTTCCATATTGTCCTATTGTCCAAACTTAGAACATCAGTGAACTCTTATATAAGTGTTACTCTGAGTGGTTTGCATATATTAACTTGGTTGGTGCTACAACAACCTATGAAGCTGGTACTATTAATAGTACACCATTTGTCAGGTGACAAATTATATAATTTATGTAAGGCCACAGAACTCATAGTTAGCAGAATTAGATTTAAAATTGAGCCTCTACCTCACAGTTGGAGCTTGTAAAAACCATAGCCCTCTTCCTCAATCACCAGCTGCAGTAATTTTGGAGCCCCGCCAAAATAAAGTCAGCCATTGTTTCCACTGCTTCCCCATCTATTTGCCATAAAGTGATGGGACTGAATGCCATGATCTTCATTTTCTGAATGTTGAGCTTTAAGCCAGCTTTTTCACTCTCTTCTTTTACTTTCATCAAGAGGCTTTTTAGCTCCTCTTCACTTTCTGCCATAAGGGTGGTGTCATCTGCATATCTGAGGTTATGGATATTTCTCCCGACAATATTGACTCCAGCTTGTGCTTCCTCCAGTCCAGTGTTTTTCATGATGTACTCTGCATAGAAGTTAAATAAACAGGGTGACAATATACAGCCTTGATGTACTTCTTTTCCTATTGGAACCAGTCTGTTGTTCCATGTCCAGTTCCAACTGTTGCTTCCTAACCTGCATACAGGTTTCTCAAGAGGCAGATCAGGTGGTCTGGTATTCCCATCTCTTTCAGAATTTTCCACAGTTTATTGTGATCCATACAGTCAAAGGCTTTGGCATAGTCAATAAAGCAGAAATAGATGTTCTTCTGGAATGCTCTTGCTTTTTTGATGATCCAGCGAATGTTCAATTTGATCTCTGGTTCCTTTGACTTTTATAAATGCTATAAATTAGGTAATTTAATATCAGAATCAGATTAATAATATATAAATAATAAATTCACTGATAAACTTTTGTGAAGACTTCCCATATAGTGATAGTAAAAAATTAGAAATGAATGGAAAATCATGAAACTGAATCTCCTATGACAGTTGATTTTCAATATGTGTGGAATCTTTTTACCAAAGCAGATAGGAATTATTATACCCTGTTTAATACACTTAGAGTGGTTACTTTAACATTATATCTCTTTAAAGTAAACCTTGAATTACTTATTATACAGTTTCCATATATTCAATAACTATGAAAAGTGGCCATAAAACTCCATTTCGGTAAAAATAAGTATTCATCAAATTGAAGTTAGAATTTTAATTTTCTCCTTGAAATATAGAAAAGCATTTCATTCATAAATGGTTTTATTTACTATTTACATATGCAAAAAACTAAATAAATATAAATTTGATGTACATCAAGAAAACACAATTTAAGTCCTATTTCTGTCTAGTATATTAAGTTAAATTTCGGACATCTGCTAACCAAAATGGTGAACTATTTCCAATTATATAGATGTCTTCCTACCTTTTGCAGTCTTTTCTCTCCCTTCTTAGTACTCTGTATCGCATTCCAGAAGCAAGAATTGCTTTCCATTCCTCTTAGGATGTAATTTCTAGCTACTAGTTGTCAATTCCCTTAAAATTCTAGATAAAATTGACTAGAGGTCTATTTTTTTCTACTACTTTTTTCAATTTCATAATGCTCCTGAACCCTACATGAAAGTGCTTGGACCGAATAGAAGGGAACTTTACTCTCAAATATTTAAAATTTCTTCCATATATATATATATATATGCTTTAGACAGAGACTTCTGCTTTTCTGGAATTATATATCATAAATGATGATATTTACTTATAATATCAGTGTTGTAGAGTAGATTCATGCACCACCAACCAAACATATCTGAAACAACCAGGTTTTAAATAGCAATTTGAAAAGACATGAACATATAACTAGCTATGGTTTTTCCAGTGGTCCTGCATGGATGTGAGAGCTGGACTGTGAAGAAAGCTAAGCGCCAAAGAATTGATGCTTTTGAACTGTGATGTTGGAGAAGTCTCTTGAGAGTCCCTTGGACTGCGAGGAGATCTAAACAGTCCATTTTAAAGGAGATCAGCCCTGGGAGTTCTTTGGAAGGAATGATGCTAAAGCTGAAACTCCAGTACTTTGGCCACCTCATGAGAAGAGTTGACTCATTGGAAAACACTCTGATGCTGGGAGGGAGTGAAGGCAGGAGGAGAAGGGGATGACAGAGGATGAGATGGCTGGATGGCATCACCGACTCAATGGACGTGAGTATGAGTGAACTCCAGGAACTGGTGATGGACCAGGGAGGCCTGGCGTGCTGCGATTCATGGGGTCGCAAAGATTCGGACACGACTGAGCGACTGAATTGAACTGAACAATGCAATAAATTAAAGAATGTTAAAGAAATTAATAAAAATAAACTAGGCAAGAGAAATTTGTACAACTTTATTTTTTATTGTGATTCCAATGATCTTTTATCTTTCCAATGGTAAGTTTTTCTTTTCTCCATGGATCTTTGTTTCAGAAAAGCAAAGCAAAACAAATCTGAACAAACAAAAATGCCCCTAGAACAGTACATTTTAAGTGTTGGGTATGCCTGTTTAGAAGGATATGCTGGGTGTTTTTCCCCAAGTGATTCTCTTGCCTGGATTTCTTCTCCAAAAGCAAAATGTAGTTTTTAAATCTTCAAGTGCTTTAGGGAAGAGAAGCACTGCAGGAGAGTTCAGGTTGGAGTTAATAACTAGAATTTACTAGTTATACTCTTGACTTTACATTCAGCGTGGACATGTATTAGAGGACGAAACAGAGGGAAGGAGACCAATTGGGAGATAGAATTTCAAATAAATTAAAGATACAGCTATCCCCAACAACAAAGCATGGTGTTCAGAGTTGAATATTAGGAAAATTGTAAACAGAACTTCTGGAAAGAGAAAAGATTTACTGCATTTTCATTTTATTATCTTAAAATTTTAAATCCCTATTTTAAAAAGAAAGCTTAAAGTAAGTCTTATGATAGATAAGTGGAGAAAACATGCACAATGCCAGACAATGATATGTATTTGTTTAAATAGATTTGCATAAACAAACTTCATATTTTAATATGCTGTTTATAAACATTGAACACCTTATCACAGTGTGTGTGAAAACACACAAACCAGAAAAATAAATGTTGCTTTAGTTTACTTCTGAGAAAAAAATACTGAGCTGGGGAAAAGTAATGAGTAAAACTTATAAACCTAGAATTCAATGTTTAATATATTTAATTTTTCTCTGTAAAAAAATCAAAATTTCTAATATTTCTCTTCAAATACTTTAGGAAAACTGACCTTATGGGGAAAATATTAATTGTATCTGTATATGTTATCTTTGTTAGAAGTAGTTCATGAAAAAATTAGGTAATTAACACTATGCTTTCAAGAGTTTATGTTCCATATATGGCTATTTCAAATAGTCCCTTACTGCTAATAAATAGGAATCGCTAATTTTCACACCAGAATATTATGAAAAACTGGAAACCAAATATAATAAACACTGCTTACTCTTGAGACTAAAAAAAAGGAACTGTTTCTGGAAGAAATAATGCTTCCCAATAGATTTAGCATAAAAATGGGAAATAAACAGCATTATATGTTTCTTCTTAAGAATGCCTTTCATTGAATCCACATTTCCCTCCAGTTACTGCCCCATTTCTGTTTTTCTGTGTGGCAAAACTTCTTGAGTAATTAAGCAATTTCCATCACCTTTCAACTTATTCTTCTTTGTACCTACTTTCTTAATTCCCAATACTCAAGCAAAATTATTCTCAGTACATTTCTTAATGAAATCTGTATTGCTAAAGCCAGTGGAGAACTCTTAGTCCTTATCTTCCTAACCTCTTAGCAGCATGAAATATATTGGTGTATTCCATCCTTCTGTATCTGTTGTCTTTATTTGGTTTAAAAATAATAGCCCACCCATTAACTTTCCTAGACATATAAAGTTCTAACTGTAGTGTTCTTTCTATATTGATTAATTGCTATCACAGACTTTTTTAGTAACTTCTTTTGCCCTTGATCAGCACCTAAGACATTGGGTTTAATATTCTTTTCACTTCTCTTTGCATTTTTATCTCCAAATGATTTCACTCACATGCCCTCTATTATATACTGTGTCTTCCATATGTGTATCTCATGTCTTGATTTTTTTTTTCTGAAACTGAAACCAATTTATGGCACCCCACTCCAGTACTCTTGCCTCGAAAATCCCATGGACAGAAGACCCTGGTAGGCTGCAGTCCATGGGGTTGCTGAGGGTCTGACACGACTGAGCGACTTCACTTTCACTTTTCACTTTCATGCATTGGAGAAGGAAATGGCAACCCACTCCAGTGTTCTTGCCTGGAGAATCCCAGGGACGGGGGAGCTTGGTGAGCTGCCGTCTATGGGGTCACAGAGAGTCAGACACGACTGAAATGATTTAGCATTAGCTTAGCAAACTAATTTATTCTTCTACCCTATGTGTTGGATTACATATATACATATATATCAAATAATATACATGATATATTCTAAATATATGATATGCACACTATTATATATAGATGTAGATATAGTGATCCAACCTGAAGGACAGAAGTATATTTTTACTACTTATATATATATATTTTTTTTTTCCACAAAGAGTAAGATGTACCTACAGATTCTAGGATAATTAATGGAATTCAATTAGTTCTCAATGGGAAAAAGCAACTAGAACTGAAGAACAAAGATAAGAACAGATAAAAACTTTTGAAAAAATGGAGCATATGCCAAATGACATTTTTATCCATGGTGAATAACTTAATAGCTCAATAATTTTTGTAATTTTTCTTCTCTATTTTTAAAGGTTGATTTAAAAGAAAAAACAATAATTTCCATTGAGTAATATTTATGCCTTAACATCTTTCTCCAAATTATTTAGATTAATGTCCATAGATCCTGCTCTTTTCGTACTTAAATTTCATTGATGTACTTATTATAGACTTACAATAATAAAATTTACATTGAGAAGCAGGAGGTCAATTATATGCTGAGCTTAGAAGTGCGTATTTCAAATGATTGGAAGAAGATTATCTGAGAATTCTAGAATGTATACTATTAGACACATTTATTTTTCTGTAGGTGTCAATTAGTATATTTTAGATAAGAACTAACAACTTATCTGTCAAAAGAACTTCTACAGTGCTATGGTTCCAAATATTGAAGCAGTTATCAAATTACTTATGTTATGTCATACCTTTAAATATTATGGTAGCAATGCAAAAGGAAAAGGAGTAAAAGGAGGAGAAAATGAAAAAAAGAAGAAGGAAGAGAGGAAAGGAAGAAAACAGCAAAACATGGATTTGCAACCTTCCTTTTTAGCATAATGAAAATAACAGTTGTATATATGATTGCTTAAATTTCCAAATAAGATACTGTCTGATTTTATCTTCTGAAATAAAAGCTAAGATTTTGAAACGTCTTTAAAATATTCAAAAGTATATTTTATTTCTTATTAGTCGAAAATATCATTAGAGATAATCAAATATACTTGGAAATGACATACACAGTTTGTATATAAGACATTTTTTGGCAGACTTTTGTTTTATTTAAACAGAAGGCAAAGTGAGTAAACTGTTTCACAGATCAATGTTCAGTTGGTCAAGTAAATCAGGATTCATTTATAGGCAATATTGATAGTATAATAATACAACTTCTGATTCTTCTACTTTTACAAAGCTCACAGCAATACTGTGAATATTAAAGAATTCTGATTTATTCCATCTAACTTTCCAGACATTATCTTGTCTTAAATTTCAGTCTGCAGAAATCAGTCTTGCTATGTTTTTCTTCTAAGTATCAGTAGACACATTTTGAAACAAATACCTTTGTTTTCTTAGAAACAAATCACATGTTTTTTTCTTTATACTTCTGATATTATCGGTATAAATCAGTTAAGATTTCACATTTTATGTGATCGACAGTCAGAGTTTCTACTCCTAAATTGTTTCTATAAACAACACCAAAAATAAAATATACTTGTCACAAAAATATCAGTGCTATTAGTTGAGGCTGATATTAATAAATAAGACTAAAACATGAAATTGATCTAATCTACCAGAGCAAATGTTATGAAAACAAACACATTCTCTTTGTAGATAACTGCGGAAGTGAAGTTTTAAAGCCAACTTACAATTATTATGTCTTCTGAACCTCATGATATGATCTAACAAGAGCTTTCTTACATTAGTTCTGTGTTTTTCTTGCAAGAGTATTTTGTTCTCTTAAGGCATTAAAATGTTGTGTATAATGATTTATCTTTTAGAAGCCCGAGAAGTGGAAAATGAGCTGAAGTACACTTTAGAGCCTCCGAAATTCCTCCAGGCAAAGTAAGGTAAGCTTTTTTGTGTGTGTTCTATTTATTCTGCACTATGGAGTTGTATTTCACTTTAGAGTATAAATGTGGTATCATTACAAAATCACAACAGAAAAGGTAAGTTTTTTCTAGGGCTTCCCTGGTAGCTCAGCTGGGAAAGACTCTGTCTGCAATTCAGGAAATCCCTGCTCAATTCCTGGGTTGGGAAGATCCTCTGGAGAAGGGACAGGCTACCCATTCTAGTATTCTTGAGCTTCTGGCTCAGATGGTAAAGAATCTGCCTGCAATGCTGGAGATCTAAACTCAATCAATCGCTGGGTTGGGAAGATCCTCTGGAGAAGGGAACAGCTATCCACTCCAGTATTCTTGCCTGGAGATATGTATAATGATTATAAATTACAAAGGAGGACACATTTAAATAATAATTAATTTAAATGAGTAGAAGTTTTTCTAATTTTTCTTTTAATCAGCATAGAACAATGTCTGTAAGTCTTTGCCTTCAAATTAAATAAATATGAACATAAACTTTTCCAGTTTAATTGATAAATTACTGATAACTAAAGAGCTTCTGTAAAGTCTAAGGTTGTAATAATGTACTCCATCTCCTGGAGTCTGCCCAAGTTCATCTCCATTGAATCAATGATGTCATCCAACTATTTCATCCTCTGTCTCCAGGGATGGATTTATGAACCAAGAAGAGGGAAATATATTCCTTAAAGTCTTTTCCTGGGAATTATAGTCCAGATTTTGTCTCTGACTTTGATACTGGATGTGTGAAAATCTTGGCCCACTACCACACCTTAATAAAACGTGAGGTCTTAAAGGAAGCATTTGATTGTTGAAGAGATGTAGGACTACATGGACATGATATGAATCTTGAATCAAGATGTATTGAAGCTTTTATTATATACCCATTGATTTTGTGGGTTTATAGGTCAATAGTTTTGGGTTTTTACCATATATATTGTACTTCCCCTTACTATTTTTTAACATTTTTTTCTCTCTCTCTTTTTTTAACTTTTCTCTCATTTGTATTTTTTCCAGGAGACAAGGATCAAGACCATCCCCATGGAAAAGAAATGCAAAAAAGCAAAAGGGCTATCTGGGGAGGCCTTACAAATAGCTGTGGAAAGAAGAGAGGCAAAATACAAAGGAGAAAAGGAAAGATATAAGCACCTGAATGCAGAGTTCCAAGGAATAGCAAGGAGAGTTAAAAAGCCTTCCTCAGTGATCAATGCAAAGAAATAGAGGAAAACAATAGCATGGAAAGACTAGAGATCTCTTCAAGAAATTTAGAGATACCAAGGGAACATTTCATGCAAAGATGGGCTCAATAAAGGACAGAAATGGTATGGACCTAACAGAAGCAGAAGATATTAAGAAGAGATGGCAAGAATACACAGAAGAACCATACAAAAAAGATCTTCACAACCTGGAAAATCACAATGGTGTGATCACTCATCTAGAACTAGACATCCTGGAAAGTGAGGTCAAGTGGGCCTTAGAAAGCATCACTACAAACAAAGCTAGTGGAGGTGATGGAATTCCAGTTGAGCTGTTTCAAATCCTGAAAGATGATGCTGTGAAAGTACTGCACTCAATATGCCAGCAAATTTGGAAAACTCAGCAGTGGCCACGGGACTGGAAAAGGTCAGTTTTCATTCCAATCCCAAAGAAAGGCAATGCCAAAGAATGCTCAAACTACCGCACAATTGCACTCATCTCACATGCTAGTAAAGTAATGTTCAAAATTCTCCAAGCCAGGTTTCAGCAATACGTGAACCATGAACTTCCTGATGTTCAAGCTGGTTTTAGAAAAGGCAGAGGAACCAGAGATCAAATTGCCAACATCTGCTGGATCATGGAAAAAGCAAGAGAGTTCCAGAAAAAACATCTATTGGGCTGAGCGCCAAAAAATTGATGCTTTTGAACTGTGGTGTTGGAGAAGACTCTTGAGAGTCCCTTGGACTGCAAGGAGATCCAATCAGTCCATTCTGAAGGAGATCAGCCCAGGGATTTCTTTGGAAGGAATGATGCTAAAGCTGAAGCTCCAGTACTTTGGCCACCTCATGCGAAGAGTTGACTCATTGGAAAAGACTCTGATGCTGGGAGGGATTGGGGGCAGGAGAAGAAGGAGACAACAGAGGATGAGATGCCTGGATGGCATCACTGACTTGATGGACATGAGTCTGAGTGAACTCCGGGAGTTGGTGATGGACAGCGAGGCCTGGCGTGCTGGGATTCATGGGGTCGCAAAGAGTCGGACACGACTGAGTGACTGAACTGAACTGAACTGAATACTCCATTGTGTATGTATTAGTATGCCACTTCTTTATCCATTCCTCTGTCAGTAGACCTTTAGTTTGCTTATATATCTTGGCTATAGTAAATAGTGCTTCAGTGAACATTGATGTGCATGTATTTTTTTTTAATTATTGTTTTCTCTTATATATGCCCATGAATGGGTGTATCCTGTGGTTGTTCTATTTTGTTTTTTTAAAAGAATCTCTATTCTGTTCTCCATAATGATTGTACCAATTTGCATTCCCACCAACAGTATAGAAGAATTTCGTTTTTCCCACGCTCTCTCCAACATTGCTTCTAGACTTTTTATATGATGGCATTCTGACCAGTGTGAGGTGATACCTCATTGTAGTTTTGATCTTCATTTCTCTGATAATTACTGATGTTGAGCATTTTCTCATGTACTTCTTGGAGATCTGTATGGTTTCTTAGAAGTATCTGTTTACCTTTTTGCTCTTTTTCTGATTTTTTTTTTTAAATAATTGAGCTGCATGAGCTATTTGTATATTTTGGAGATTAATTCCTTGTCAGTTGCTACTTTTGCATATATTTTCACCTATTCTGTGTGTTGTCTTTTCACTTTGCTTGTTTCCTTTGTTGTACAAAATCTTTTAAACTTAAACAGGCCCAGTTTATTTTTGCTTTTATTTTCATTACTCTCAGAGAGGGCATCAAAAAGATCTCTCTGTAATTTATGTTGAAGAGTGTTCCACTTATGTTTTCTCTAAGAGTTTTATAGTCTTTGGCCTTCTTTAATCCATTATGAATTTTTTTGTGGATATGATGTTGGGGAATGTTCTAGTTTCAGTCTTTTAGATTTAGCTGTCCTGTTTTCCCAGCACCATTTGTTGAACAGACTCTCTTTCCTCCATTGTGTATTCTTCCATCCTATGTCATAGATTAATTGACCATACGTGCTTGGGTTTATTTCTGGGCTTTCTATCCTATTCTACTGACCTACATTTCTGGTTTTACACCAGTACTGTACTGTTTTGTAGTAAACTCTGAAGTTAGGGAGCCTGATTCCTCTGGCTCCCTTTTTCTTTCTCAGTATTTCTTGGGCTGTTTGGGTCTTTTGTGTTTCCATACAAATTTTAAGAATTTTGTTCTAGTTCTGTGAAAAATTTAATTGCTAATTTGATAGGGATTTCATTGCATCTGAAGATTGCTTTGAGTAATGCAGTCATTTTCACAATACTAATTCTTCCAATCCAACAACATGGTATATCTCTCCAATCTGTTTGTGTCATCTTGTATTTCATTCATCAATACCTTATAGTTTTCTGCTTCATTAAGTAGGTTTATTCCTTGGTATTTTATTCTTATGCAATATTATGCAATAATAAATGGGGTTATTTCCTTAATTTCTGTTTATGATATTTCATTGTCAGTATATAGATAGATGTGATTTCTGAGTATTAATTCTATATTCTGCAAATTTATAAAATTCACTGATGGGCTCAAGTATTTTTCTGGTAGCATTTTTAGGATTATGTATATTATCATGTCATCTTCACCAGTGACAGTTTTATTTCTTCCTTTCCAATTTGGATTCCTTTTATTTCTTTTTCTTCTCTATTTACCATGGCTAGGACTTCTAAAACTATGTTGAATAAAAGTGATGACAGTGGATATCCTTGCCTTGTTCCTGATCTTAGAGTGAATGCTTTAACTTTTCACCATTGAGAATGGTTAGCTGTGTATTTCTCATATATAGCCTTTATTATTTTGAGGTAAGTTCCCTCTATACCCACTTTCTGGAGAGTTATTATCATAAATATGTGTTGAATTTTGTCAAAAGATTTTCTTCATCTATCAAGATCATTATATGGCTTTTATTTCTCAGCTTATGTGATGTATCACACTGACTGATTTATGGATATTGAAGAATCAACCCTTGTACTCCTGGGATAAATCCCACTTCATGGACTGTAGCTCACCAGGCTCTTGTGTCCATGGGATTTCCTAGGCAAGAATATTGGAGTGGTTTGCCATTCCCTTCTTCAGGAGATCTTTCCAACTCAGGGTTTGAACCTGGGTCTCCAGCATTGATGGCAGATTCTTTACCATCTGAACCACCAGAGGAGCCCCTGATCGTCGTGTATGATCCTTTTAATGTATTATTGGATTCAGTTTGTGAGTACTTTGTTGAGTATATTTGCATGTATGTTTGCCAGTGATGAGAAAGCTAAAGCTTAGGCAGGTTGATAGGCAGTCCAAGGCCCTTAAAGGAGGAGGCTAAAAACATTATTTTATACATTCTTTTGACTTAGTCACATAGGACATGTTTCTTTTATGCCCTGTACTAATATTGCAACAATATGTTTTGCTTGAGACCTAGCCTTTCTTTAGGTTTGGAGCTAATGATTATACAGCACAATAATACATCTTACTCCTGGGTATCCTTTTCCAGGCTCTATGTTAATTATTATAATTGTAACAAATCTTGCCTGGGAACCTGTTTCTCAACAACAATATATTTTGCCAAGAGACACATTGCCCAGAACGTGTTCCTTCTGTAAGAAGTTATCTCAGGATGTATGCCTTAGGAAAGGATCTGGTGGAACTTTTACAAACTTGAGGTATTCTTTTTATCCTCATCAGCCAGTTGAAAAGTCCTGCTGAAGCTAGTGAGGCAGGGACTCTTTCTATTCCCTTCTGAAATCTATGTCAGAAGTTTTTAGTATACTTTCATTTTAAAACTTTTGCTGCACAAAACTCTGAGGGATGGAGACTGTGTCTTTGGTCCCAGAGTGAAATCTTCTCCTTCAGAGAGCACAAACTGTACACCAACTCCCATAAGCTATCAGTGATATTGTCCTGTAATTTTGTTTTTTTGTAACTTTGTTTTTGGTATCAAAGTGAAAGTGGTTTCATAGAATCAGCTATCGAGCATTGCTTCCACTGAAATTTTTTTAACGTTTCAGGATAGGTGTTAACCATCCTCTAAACACCTAAAGATTACAAGAGAACATTTCATGCAAAGATGGGCACAATAAAGGACAGAAATGGTATGGACCTAACAAAAGCAGAAGATATTAAAAAGAGGTGGGAAGAATACACAAAAGAACTATACAAAAAAGATCTTCATGACCCAGATAATCACAATGGTGCGATCACTCACCTAGCACCAGACATCATGAAATGCGAACTCAAGTGTGTCTTAGGAAGCATCACTATAAACAAAGCTAGTGGGAGTGATGGAATTCCAGTTGAACTATTTCAAATCCTAAAAGATGCTGCTGCTAGACTGCTGCACTCAATATGCCAGCAAATTTGGAAAATTCAGCACTGGCCACAGGAGTGGAAAAGATTAGCTTTCATTCCAATCCCAAAGAAAGGCAATACCAAAAAATGTTCAAACTAGTTCACAATTGCACTCATCTCACATGCTAACAAAGTAATGCTCAAAATTCTACAGTCCAAGTTTCAACAGTACATGAACCATGAACTTCCCAATGTTCAAGCTGGATTTAGAAAAGGCAGAGGAACCAGAGATCAAATTGCTAACATCTGCCTTATCATCAAGAAAGCAAGAGAGTTCCAGAAAAATATCTACTTCTGTTTCATTACCTAGGCCAAAGCCTTTGACTGTGTGGATCACAACAAACTGTGGAAAATTCTTCAAGGGATGGAAATACCAGACCACCTTACCTGCCTCCTGAGAAATCTGTATGTAGGTCAAGAAGCAACAGGTAGAACTGGACATGGAAAGACAAACTGGTTCCAAATCAGGAAAGGAGTAGGTCAAGGCTATATGTCATCACCCTGCTTATTTAACTTATATGTAGAATACATCACCTGAAATGCTGGGCTGGATGAAGCACAAGCTGGAATCAAGATTGCTGGGAGAAATATCAATAACCTCAGATATGCAGATGACATCACCCTTATGGCAGAAAGTGAAGAACTAAAGAGCCTCTTGATGAAAGTGAAAGAGGAGAGTGAAAAAGTTGGCTTAAAACTCAACATTAAGAAAACTAAGATCATGGCATCCAGTCCCATCACTTCATGGCAAATAGATGGGGAAATAATGGAAACAGTGAGAGACTTTATTTTCTGGGGCTCCAAAATCACTGCAGATAGTGACTGCAGCCATGAAATTAAGACACTTACTCCTTGGAAGAAAAGCTATGATCAACCTAGCAGCACATAAAAAAGCAGAGACATTACTTTGCCAACAAAGGTCTGTCTAGTCAAAGATATGGTTTTTCCAGTATCATGTATGGATGCAGAGGTGGACTATAAAAAAAGCTGAATGCTGAAGAATTGCTTTTGAAATGTAGTGTTGGAGAAGACTCTTGAAGGTTCCTTGGACTGCAAGGAGATCAAACCAGTCAATCTTAATGGACATCAGTCCTGAATATTCATTGGAAGGGCCACTGATGTGAAGAGCTGATTCATTTGAAAAGACCCTGATGCTGGGAAAGACAGGAGGAGAAGGGGATGACAGAGGATGAGCAGGCTGGATGGCATCACCCACACGATGGACATGAGTTTGAACAAGCTCTGAGAGTTGGTGATGGACAAGGAAGCCTGGACCATGGAGTTGCAAAGAGTTGGACACAGCTGAGTGACTGAACCAAACTGATTCTGTAAATGTTGAAGGAATTCATCTGTGAAGCCATCTGGTCCTGGACTTTTGCTTGCTGTGAGTTTTTTAATCACAGTTTTAATTTCAGTACTCGTGATTGGTCTGTTCATATTTTCTGTTTCTTCTTGGTTCTGGAAGGTTGTACTTTTCTAAGAACGTATCCATTTCTTCTAGGTTGCCCATTTCATTGGTACATGGTTGTTTGTTGTAATATCTTATGACTCTTTGTATTTCTGTGGTATCAGTTGTAACTTTTCCTTTTCCATTCCTAATTTTATTGATTTGAATCCTCTCTCTCTTTTATCCTGATGAGTCTGGATAAAGGATTATGAATTTTATCTTTCCACAGAGCCAACTTAAAAAAATAATTATTAGAATATAGTTGATTTACAATCCTGTGTTTATTTCAGGTGTATAGCTAAACTAATGTTATACATATACATATATCCTCTCAGGTCTTTTGATTTTTTTAAGATTATTTTCCCATATAGGCCATTACCAATTATTGAAGAGATTTCCTTAAGCTATACAGTAGATCCTTAATAGTTTTCATCTTTATATATAGTAGTGTGCATGTGTCAATCCCAGTCTTCAATTTTATCCCCCCTTACTCCCTAGTAACCATAAGTTTATTTTCTACATCTGTAATTCTGTTTCAGTTTTATAGATAATTTCATTTGCAAGAAATACCTTTCTCTATCTCCTCACTTTCAATTGGTGTGTCTCCCTGGATCTGAAGTAGATTTTTTGTAGACAGCATACATGCAGATCTTGTTTATGTATCTTTCAGCCAATCTCTGTCTTTTATTTGAAGCATTTAATCTATTTACATGTAAGGTAATTATTGATATGTTCATTTTGGTAATTATTTTTGTGTGTGTGTGGTCTTTTTTCTTCCCTTCTCTTGTTCACTTTTCTTGTGATTTGATAACTATTTAGTGTTGTGTTTCAAATCCTTTTTCTTTTATTGTGTATATTTATTAAAGATTTTTAGTTTGTGGTTCCCATGAAGTTTCTCTATAACAGTCCATGTATATATACCAGATTGCTTTGAATTGCGGCTTGTTAATTTCCAAAGCATTTTCAGTATCCTGCATTTGTACTTTTCTCCTCTCATGATTGCTGAGTTTGATATATTTTTGCATGGATGATTTCCTTCATTTACTATAAGTTTTCCTTTACTGGTGAGCTTTCCTATTCATGATTTTCTTGTTTCTAGTTGTGGCCTTTTCTTTGCAGCCTAGAGAGGTTTCTTTTGGAATTGTTGTAAAGCTTGTTTGGTGCTGCTGAATTCTGTTAACTTTTGTTTGCCCTTTCAACTTTTAATTTCTTCAACTCTGAATTAGTCTTGCTGAGTAGAATGTCCTTGCTTGAGGTTTTTCCCTTTCATTTCTTTAACTATATCATACCACTACCTTGTGGCTTTCAGAGTTTCTACTGAGAAATCAGCTGATAACCTTATGGGGATTTTCTTATATCTTATTGTTGCTTTTCTGTTGTTGCTTTTTAATGTTTTCTTCATCTTTTAACTTTTATCAGCTTGATTAATATGTGTCTCTGCATGTTTCTGCTTGGGTTTATCCTTTATGAGATGCTGCGTTTCCTGGACTTGAGTATTTCTTTTCTCATTTTAGGGAAGTTTTTGTCTATAATCTCTTCAAACACTTTCTCAGGCCCTTGCTCTCTCTCTTGTCCTTCTGGGACCCCTATAATGCAAATGTTGATGTGTTTAAAGTTGTCCTAAAAGTCTCAAAGATTGGCCTATTTTCATTCTTTTTCTTTATTCTGTCATTTATTCCTTCTAATGTATTTTTCATTTCAGTTTTTACATTTTTCATCTCAGTTTTTGCATTTTTCATCTCTGTTTGTTCTTTAAATATTCTAGCTCTTTTAAAACCATTTCTTATCTCTTTTCAGTTTACCTCCATTCTTTTCCCAGGATCTTGGATCATCTTTACTATCATTGCTATTAATATCATTTTCATTTAGATTGCCTATCTCCACTTCATTTAGTAATAATTGCAGGTTTTTATCTTTATCCTTCATCTGAAACATATTTCTGTGCCATATCAACTTTCTGTGTTTGTAGTATCTTTTCTGTAGGATTGTTGATCCTCTTGCTTCTGATGTTTGCCCCTAGTAGGTGAAATTGGTATAAGGGCTTGTGCAGACTTCTGTGGGAGGGACTGGTGCCGGCCCACTGGTGGTGGAACTGGATCTTGTCCCTCTGGTTGGCAAGGCCATGTCAATGGGTGTATGTAGAGGTGGCTGTGATCTCAGTATAAGTTTAGACAGCCTGTCATGATGTTTGGGGTTGTGTTCCCACCCTGTTGTTGTTAGACTCCAAGCATTCCAGCACTGGAACCTGTAGGTACTTGGGTAAAGTCAGGTCTTGGTGCCAAAATGGCAACCTCTGGGAGAGCACACATAAATACAGTATTTCCTGGGGCCTCTGCCACCCATGTCCTTGTCCCCACTGCCAGTGAGCCACAGTGAACCCCCACCTCCGCAAGTGGCCCTGTAAGATGCACAGGTGGGCCCAGCCCAGGCTCTTGTTAGGTAGTTAGAATAGGAGAAAGGAGTCCAGAATGGTGGTGGCTAAAAGACAAAGAAGGAAAAATCCTGCAAAAATAGAACAAAGGAAAGTCAGAGGACCAGAGTGAGAACCTCAGGTAAAACAAACAGCCCTCCTGGCTAGCCCAGTTTACATAGGGTGGGCTTAGGGAGAAGAAAAAAAAAAAAAAATATATATATATATATATACACACACACACATAGACAAGCCAAAATTGGGCCAGGGGCTCCTCTTCTCTTTGCATCTTTTGGGTTGGCCCACTCTCACTCCTCAAGGATGTATTTTCCTTTACTTTCTAAGTAAAACTGAAATACATCTGAATCAGTTCTAATGAGGTGGATGAAGCCTATTATACAGAGTGAAGTAAGCCAGAGAGAAAAATGCCAATACAGTATAATAACACATATAATATGAATTTAGAAAGATGGTAACAATAACCCTGTATGCGAGACAGCAAAAGAGACACAGATGTATAGAATAGTCTTTTGAACTCTGTGGGAGAGGGCAAGGGTGGGATGATTTAGGAGAATGGCATGGAAACATGTACATTATCATATGTGAAACGAATCGCCAGTCCAGGTTCGATATATGATACAGAGTGCTCGGGGCTGGTGCACTGGGATGACCCAGAGGGATGATATGGGAAGGGAGGTGGGAGGGGGGGTTCAGGATGGGAAACACATGTACACCCGTGGCAGATTCATATCACTGTATGCCAATACCAATACAATATTGTAAAGTAATTAGCCTCCAATTAAAATAAATAAGTTTATATTAAAAAAATAAAATGAGCTGTAACACAGGGCTGTACTACTGGTCCATCTGAAGGCTGTAACACTGGTCCATCTGTCACTTCAAATTTTTGCTGTGATGAGACAGAACTGAGGAAATTACAAACTTCCCCAACACTCCTAAAGAGTTACTGCTTTGGGCTGGGTCCTAGTGTTTGTGAAATCTGGCAGGCACCCCCACGAATGGATTCTGTGTTTCCCCCAGTCCTGCAGAGATCCTGCAACTGAGCTCCAGTGGCCTTCAAAGCCAACTGCTCGGGGGTCTCCTCCCAATGCCAAATCCTCCAGCTTGTGAGCCTGATGTGGGGCTCAGAACTCTCACTCTTGTGGGAGAGTCTTTGTGATGTAATTAATTTCCATTTGTGAGTAATCCAACACACAGGTGGGAGGCTTACGTCATGAAAGTGCCCATTTTACTGTCTCATGTGGCATCTCTTTGTCTTTGAATGTAAAATATATGTGTAGCTTCCAGTCTTTTTTCTCAGTGGTTATTCAGCAGTTAGTTGTGATTTTGGTGTTTTCAAATGGGAAAGGTGAGCTCATATCCTTCTGTTACTGAGACCAAGCTTGCTCTGCTCACTCCGAGAGGCCAATGAATCTGAGAGACAAGGTGTTGAAGCAAGGAATACGACTTTATTCGGAAAGTCAATTGACTGAGAAGATGGCAAACTAATGCCTTAAATTAAGTATCTTCCCTGGGTCTGGATGCCAGGTTGTTTTATGGATCAGAGATTAGGGGGGAGGTGTGAGGAAACAAAAAGACCATTTAATTCATGCAAGTATCTCCTAGAATGGCAAGACTCAGGCAGGAGAATGTGTTAGTTTCTTTTTCTTACAGTCATTCATGGGTGAGCAGGGTAGGATTATCTCCTTATGAGCTAAACAAAGGCCCATCAGTTAAATAGTCAGTGGGAGGAGGCAGGATTCTCTGAGGCAGGACAATATGTAGATTATAATAACAAAGGTAGCAAAACACAAGGGTTAAAGTCGAAGAAACAGATCCATGGTCTTGTCCAGAACTGAGGGGCTGCTTTTAGTTTGGACACTTGCTGCCTCTTTCCTCATCATGCTGACTGTTGTCCACGTTCTGTGCAGGTTAATCTCTCTTTCGCATTCTGCAAACCACTTGTTGCGTTCTTCTCCTAGGTTCCGAGGCTTTCCGGATACAGGAACTTTTCCTCCTTCACAGCTCCCTTCCTGCCATGCAGGTCCCATCCCAATTCCTTTCTTTTTCCCTTTGTTATACGCAGTTACATGGAGGATTTCTTGCCCTTTCAGAAGTCTGAGGTCTCCTGCCAATGTTCAGGAGATGTTCTATGTGAATCACACCCCTTGTAGATATATTTTTAATGTTTTTGTGGGAGAAAGTAAGCTCTACATCCTAGTCCTTTGCTACCGTGTTGTCATCCTCAGTTAGTAGAAATTTAAAACCTAAGGGAGAGATATCAAAAAATCAAAAGATGAAACCTTTTAAGTAAGATTTTTAGAATAAGCCAATTCGCATTAGGACAGGGACTATAATGTTAGATATTGGCACTGAAGTATTTAGTTATGAACAAAATGTATAATATCATATAAAGCATATGCAAAATGAGGCCTGGGCACATCACTGATGGTACCTAGAGATAAAAATATTGTGAGACATGATAAGCAAAAGAGATCTCATTGAATTCTCTCAGCATCTTTTCCATTAGAACACAGAAAATGGAAACAGATTGGCGATTTTGTTTAAAAAAAAAAAGTAAATTTATCTTTTCAATTCCAGTTTTCATTCTTTTTTCTGTAGTCAATAGGGATAGAACTGCCTGTGGGCTGTCTTGTCTGAAAGAAGTTATGGCAGTATAAATGAAGAAATCAAATTTACAGGAAGAACTTGTACCTTGTGTTGCATTACAATATTTACTAGGCATTTACCTCACATTTCAAAGCTGTAGAACATAATAGGCTTTGCTGAGAGTCATTCAAGGAGTCAGCAATGTCATCTTCGTGTAGTGATTGTAGAAGTACAATTTAATGGATAACCTATCAGAAATAATATTTGAAAACTTTTAGCTTCCTTAGTCAGAATTTCTCCTTCATGCACAATTTCCCAAAACTGTAAAGGTGTAATTAGAAGTTTGTAATTAAACAAATATAACTGAGGTATTTATAATCATTAATAAAAGTCCTGTGATATGTAGCTAATTCTGTAGCATCGATCTATGGGAAATACCATCAATCACTTTGCTAAGCTGTCCTCATTATTACAGGGTATCATCAACTAGAAAACATATTGCAATTGCTTTTGTTTCTCTCTCCATGTTTTATTTAACTCCCTATTAAAAAATTTAGGAAAATGTATTTTGTACAGGAAAAAATATCCTTTTAAGTTTTCTACTAGTGGCTCAAGGAAAGTTTTAGAGAGAATGTCTTTGCCACTTTATTTTTTTTTAAATGATTGGCCTTGGGCAATTTATTTAATATCTTTAAATTTACTTTTTTCTATCTATAAATATCAATGACAAAACCAATTTAACAAACTCATTGAGAAGATTAAAGAAAGAAAGCAAATTCTTATTGTGATACCTGATACAGGAATTATTCTATCTTTGTAGATAGAACAGATGCCAATGCCTTCATAGAATCAAGAAAAAAACTTTAATTTTTAAATATAAAACTCCATACATTAAAATTCTATGTTGCCTTATCATGTACCAATTGGATATGGTGTTAACTTGGGTAAATTGTTAAGTTTCTCTTTTAATCTTGATTAAATATACATACTGTTTACAATTTTTAGAAATCTTTATTTTACAAATGTGTTCTTTTCTTTTTTTTCCTCCATGGTTAGTGTATGCCTAGCTAGTTCAAAGAAATTAAGACAAAAGTTTACTATATTCTTATCACTTCAGGTTGATTCTCTTTCTTCATAAGAGGCTTCTGGAAAAGACTTAAAAAAATTATTCATTCTTATTCTCTGTAATATGTATGATAAATTTAAAGGGGTGGTTTAAATGTCCCTTGAAGTCATGGTAACAAAGAAAACAAAAACTACTTTTGTGCATATTCATGAGAACAGTAGGTTTAATGACAATTTCTAGAAAATAACATATACATATATAGAAGTTGTATATTTTTCAGAATATTTGAATTTTTTAGGTACTGTAGGATTGACTTTTAAATTTCATAATCAAAATCAGATTCATAGTAATCCTGCTTTAAAAACAAATGAGCTATGCAGATAAGCATATTGTAAAAAGTTTATGTTTCTTAGCATATCTATTATTTTTTCTCCTTTAGGAAATTAGGCAAAAATTTTAATCTCAGATTTGAGACCTCAGTTTCAATAGATGGGAAATCAGGATCAAAGCATATGACTGGGCTCATTTTTTTCCAAAGAATTATTATTTCTAGTCATGATATTAGCTAAGTTTACCACATTGCCCAAGCAGACAAGGTAAGTCAATTTAGAGACCTTTTTATCCCCCAAAGAGAGCTCAAAGCTAGCTTGGGCAGCCCTCCCTCCCCTGTCACAGTCTAAACCACCTTTCCTACTGGAGAACATGATAGCTGAAGATTTGACCCTCACAAGGCCAACATTGTTGGGGAAAAGGGAGTAGCAGTTTGGAAAACATTCAGATAATTAAAGTTTATTCTGAAGAGACTGTTGCCAGAATTCAAAATAGTTTTCTACTGACCTTCTAGATCTTCAGTTATAGTTGCTTTAAGATTTAGACTTAATTTCCCTTTAATAGAACAAAGCATTAACTCCTTTTTTTTTTCAAATGTAGAGTCAACACAAATATCATTTTTTTTCTCCCTTTTTCCTCCTTTTCCTGTCTTTTCATGTGTATTTTGTCAAATAACTAAAATACTGTTGGTATAATCAACAGACTTAAGTATATACTGTTCAGTTTATGCACTTACTTAACAGAAGGGTGGAATTTTCATTTTCAGTTTTAACAGAAGGGTAAAATTGTCTAATTTCACTTTAATTATATTTTCACCTTATTATGACATCTCAAATGCTCTGCCTTGGCTTTTCTTGTAAAGTGAAAGTGAAAGTCGCTCAGTCCCGGTCTGACTCTTTGCAACCCCATGGACTGTATAGTCCATGGAATTCTCCAGGCCAGACTACTGGAGTGGGTAAGCTTTCCCTTCTCCAGGGGATTTTCTGAACCCAGAGATCGAACCCAGGTCTCCCACATTGCAGGCGGATTCTTTACCAGCTAAGCCACAAGGGGAAGCGGGAGAATACTGGAGTGGGTAGCCTATCCCTTCTCTAGCGGATCTTCCCAATGCAGAAATCAAACCAGGATCTCCTGTATTGCAGGTGGATTCTTTACCAACTGAGTTAATCTCTTGTAAAAATATAAACAATATTGATAATATAATCAAACTTTCATATGTTTACATGTAGGAGAAACTTCTGGTTTATACTGTTGTATTGTTGCTGCTGCTGCTGCTAAGTCGCTTCAGTCATGTCCAACTCTGTGCGACCCCATAGACGGCAGCCCACTAGGCTCCTGTGTCCCTGGGATTCTCCAGGCAAGAATACTGGAGCGGGTTGCCATTTCCTTCTCCAATGCATGAAAGTGAAAAGTGAAAGTGAAGTCGCTCAGTCATGCTGGACTCTTAGGACCCCATGGACTGGAGCCTGCCAGGCTGCTCCGTCCATGGGATTTTCCAGGCAAGAGTACCGGAGTGGGGTGCCATTGCCTTCTCCGGTTGTATTGTTAGAAAGGTCTGAAAAAAATCTACTAAAATACACAATTAAAAAATAGATCTCAATTTTAATATTTTCTGGAAAAATGTATAAATCTGCCAAACTTCTGTAAAGTCAAACATAATTATCAGTCGAAAAAAAGTAAATTTATAGAACTTAATGTCAGTAAAGCATTTTTAAATTTAAATACATCACTGTAGTACATTTACATTGAGTATCAGAGCCTGAAAATTTAAAGCAGGATATGTCACCTAAGCACTTTATATTGATTGAACAAAATTTCACTAACTGGAAGCTGAAGCATTTCATCAGGCAAAGTTTGTCCCTACCATGAACATTCACAGACATACCTGGGCCTCTAATGATAATAAAAATGCATTATACTATCTCCATTGTGATAAGAATAAATGGAAAGCACTGTCTGGTTTCTAAAGCCTCTTTCTTAGAGTAAAAAAGGATTATGTTAAGGAGGAAAATTGATCATGAACAATCTTAACCCCTAAAGTAAGTAAAGAACATAAAAATAGTTGAGCAAAACATACTATATATAATGTTTTTAAATGATAAAAGGCTAATATTCCACAGTTCTAGAATTTTAACAAAGAGTAAAAGATGTTCCAATTACATAGAATGATTTAATCCAAAGATAAGACTATTATTTAGCATATAAGGAGACTTTTACAAGCTAAGTAAGTTTAAAAAAACTTTATATTTTACAGTGCAATTTCTAACGAGTATTATCTCCACATTTTTGAAGTGATGGCTGTAATATAAGTTATCATACTGGAGGATAATTAGATACTGTGAAAAGAAAGACAACTAAACAGAGAATATTGTGCTTCAGTATGGTACTCCCTTGGTCCTGGCAAGAAATAAGAGTAATAAATGACTAACCCAGAAATATGTATAAATTGATTTTGAAAGTTTGAATTAACATAGTTCTTCTAATTGGAATGATTCTTGAAGTGCCAGAGGTCAGGCCAGGTTCAAAATAAGAAAAGGCTTAATAGAGTGTGAATCTTGGAAGCTATGGTCCATTTTATACTAGTGACAACAAATCATAAAAGGCAATTAAAAACACAAGCTTTGGTCAACAGACTCTTTATTTGTAACCCTGGCTCTGACATATTTCTTTGGGCAAACTTACTCTACCTTTTTGCCCTTTAGCTTATTTATCTCTAAACTAATAATGATAATAGAATAAAATATAAAGTTTTGTTGTGAGATGTGAAGAGCTGACTCATTGGAAAAGACCCTGATGCTGGGAAAGTCTGAAGGCAGAGGAGAAGGGGGCATCAGAGGATGAGGTGGTTAGATAACATCACCAACTCAATGGACACAAATCTGAGCAAACACCAGGAGATAGTGAAAGACAGAGGAGCCTGGGGTACTGCAGTCTATGGGGTCACAAAGAGTCAGACATGACTTAGCAACTGAACAACAGTCGCAGCAGAAGTAAACCACTTAGGAGTATGTCTGTGCTTATTGTTTATTCACCGGTTATAAGCTTACATTTGAATAAGTTACTTACTCTTGCAGTGTTAGTTTCCTTTTTTCTTTTTGTAATGAGAGTAAAAATTACCATCTACAAGTGCTGTTAGAAAAATTCAATGAGATATGGTCTGGCTTCCTGGTACAGAATAATTAGATAATCAAATAATCTAGTATTTTCCTGTAGTACATTTACATTGAGTATCAGAGCCTACTACTCGTGGCTCCCCACTAGTATTTCTAGTATTTTCTAGTAAAAATCATGAAGGAAGTTAATCTGACTTAAAAGATTAATTTGAAAGTACAACTGTACTGAGGATATATAGTAATTCAATATTTATCAATTAGTATTTACTAGTTAAAATTTTTTGAAAAAAGTATTTTATTTATATGTAAGGTAATGAATAGAATATTTAAATTATCTTATTTTTAATCAATAAAAAGAGCTTCATTTCAATAATTCAAAAATTCTCTATGACTACTGTGACTATCTATATACATTATCCTTAAATTATTGGCAAACTGTAAAGTTCAATTATTAATACTTGTGTCTTAGATACTGTTACCAAAGTACAGTATCAAAGATTGGAATGTTTGCATTGGTTGTAATTTCATAGCTTTGTCAATTGGATTGAACATGGATAACTGATACAGGCTATATGAAGTAAATTTTTAATGAAACAAAATATTTAAAATATAATTTATCAAGGAAAAGAAGCAAAATTACTTTGAACTCTCCTACCTTAACAAGTAATAAACAAAGAATCAATAAAAAGAACTCTATAAACTATTCTCAAATGAGGTAATCATTCAAGCAACATTACATATATATTTTAAACTTAAAAAGTACATATTAGAAGAATTCATTGTGTCTCATAAAAGATATTAAGGAACTATCCTGATGTTCTTTGAGAATAGCATTGGCTATGGAGCCTGAGGCCTATTTGGAATGAAAATAGCATTTTTATATTAGCACCACGGTAAAACCAAAGCATGGCACACACATCTCAGACAAACTTTCTTTAATAATCTGTCTCAGTGATTTTGTCAGCTTGTCCTGAAACTTTATGCTGGTGATAGAGAGCATTTCTAATACAGAAATTAGATCTGTAGATATCTAGGGATTTTTTTTTTAATCTCATATGTGTACAAGGTAAAGATAGCTCAGTATGAATTTTTAAAGTATTTCCCTTGTATTGTTTAAGTTAGCTTCTTATGGACTAATTCCATTTGATTTCTCTGATATGGGCATATATTTTACCTCTACTCTTAACCCAAAAAACTGTTAAACACCAGAATATAAAATCAAGATAGAGAAGTCAGTTGTGTTTCTTAAAAAAAATCTGAAAATGTACAGAAAACAATGCCATTTACTATTGCATCAAACAATAAAATACTTAAGAATAAATGTAGCCAGGGAATTGGAAGATCCATACAGTGAAAACTATAACACTTGAATGAAAAAATTGAAAACACAAATAAATGGAAAGATAGCTCATGTACATGTAATTGATTAATTGATTAGTTAATTGATTGATAATTAATTGATAAATCAATATTAATTGATTAATATTGTTAAAATGCTCACAGTATCTGAAGTCATTTATAGATTTAATGCTATCTCTATCAAAAGTCCAATGGCATTTTTGCACAGAAGTACAAATAGTGATCCCCAAATTTGTCTGAAACCACAAAAGTTCCCAAATATCCAAAGCAATCTGAGAAAGAACAACAACATTGGAGGCATCACGTTTCAAACTACATGGCTACAGTAATACTGAAAGGCTATAGTAATTAAAACACTATAGTAATGGCATAAAAATAGACACACAGTCAAGCAGAACAGAATAGAATGCCCCAAAACACATAATACCAACTAATGTTATAAAAGAGTCAAGAATACTTAATAAGAAAAGGATAGTCCCAAGAAATGTTGTTGAAAAACATTGAATAATTACACATAGAAATTGAACCCTATCTTAAATCACACACACACACACACACACAAAAAAAAAAAAAAAAAAAAACTCAAAATGGATTAAATATTTAACACAAGACCTGAAACTAAGAAACTTCTAGGAGAAAACATTAGGGGAAAAGCTCTGAGATATTGGTCTTGACAATATTTTATTTTTTATATTACACCAAAAAAAAATTTAAAAATGGCAAAAATCAACAAGCAGGAGTACGATGAACTAAAATCTTCTTATAGTCCAACAAACAGCAAAATGAAAAGGCAAACTATGAAATAGGAAAAATATTTGCAAGCCATGTATTGGAAAAGGGATTAATATCCAAACTATTTTTTTTAAACTCATACAACTCAAGAACTATAAAAATCCAATTAAAAAAATGCACAGAGAAACTGAAGAGAGATTTTTTTTTTTTACAAAGAAGACATTCAAATGGCCAACAGTACATGAAAAGATGTCAAGCATCACTAGCTATCAGGGACGTGCAATCAAAACCACAATGAAATATCACCTCACACCTGTTAGATGGCTGTCATCAAGAAGATAAGAAAAAGCAAGTATTGGGGAGAATGTGGAGAAGAGGGAACTCTTGTGCACTATTGATGAGAATGTAAATTGGTTTGGATACTACAGAAAACAGTATGACAGTCTCTCAAAAAACAAAGATAGAACTACTATATATATATATTAGAACTACTATATTTTACAGCAATTCCACTTCTGCGTGTGTATCCAAAGGAAATGAAAACAGAATATCATTAGGGAGTTTGGGATGGACATGTACACTCTGCTATATTTAAAATGGATAACCAACAAGGACTTACTGTAAAGTACATGGAACCCTGCTCAATGTTATGTGGCAGCCTGCATGGGAGGGTAGTTTGGGGGAGAATGGATACATGTATATGTATGACTGAGTCGCTTTGCTGTTCACCTGAAACTATCACAACATTATTAATCAGCTATACCTCAATAGAAAATACAAGTTTAAAAAATATATCTGTAACCCCATGTTTATTGCAGCATTATTCCCAATATCCAACATTTGGAAACAACCTACGTGTCCATCAACAGACGAATGGACAAAGAAAATGTGTTATGTGTGTGTAGTTGTGCCATGACAAAGAAGGCATCCTACCATTGGCAACAATATGAATGTACCTTTGTATCTTGAGGGCATTATGCTAAGTGAGGTAAGTCAGAGATAGACAAATACTATACACTATCATTTATATGTAGAATTTAAAAAGAGCAAATTCATAGAAACAGAGTGGAATGGTGGTTACCAGAGGATGAGGTGTGAGGGAAATATGGAGATGTTGGTCACTGGATACAAAAATGTAGTTAGAAGATGATGAAGTTCTAGAGATCTAGAGCACAGCATTGTGATTAGGTCAACCATATTGTATTATATGTGTCAAAATTGCTAAGCAAATAGATCTTAAATGTTTTCACCACAAGAAAGAAACAATAACTATGTGATCTGAGAGAGTTGTTAGCTAATGCTACGGTAATAATCATATTGCAATATTAATTTTTAAATGTATCAAATCTATGGTCTTCCCTGTTAGCTCAGATGGTAAAGAATCCACCTGCAATGTAGGAGACCTGGGTTCAGTCATTGGGTTGGGAAGATTACCTGGAGGAGACCATATCAGCCCACTCCAATATTCTTGCCTGGAGAATTCTTGCCATGGAGAATCCCCATGGACAGATGAGCACAGCATGTCAAACCTAAAATGTACATGTACAAATGTACAACTTAATCTTATATGATGTTCTATATGTCAATTAAATCTCAAACAGAACTGAAATTAGCAGCATGTACTAGTTATTACTACTAATAAAGCTAGTGGAGGTGAAGGAATTCCATCTGAGCTATTTCAAATCCTAACTGATGATGCTGTTAAAGTGCTGCACTCAATATGCCAAGCAAATTTGGAAAAATCTGCAGTGGCCACACGACTGGAAAAGATCAGTTTTCATTTCAATCTCAAAGAAGGGCAGTGCCAAAGAATGTTCAAATTGCCACATAATTGTATTCATTTCACATGCTAGCAAAAGAAGTTTTAATACTTTGGGTACCTGATGTGAAGAGCCAACTCATTAGAAAAGACCCTGATGTTAGGAAAGATTGAAGGCAGGAGAAGGGGATGACAGAAGATGAAATGGTTGGATGACATAACTGATTTCAATGGACATAAGTTTGAGAAAGCTCTTGGAGATGGTGAAGGACAGGGAAGCCTGGTGAGCTGCAGTCCATGGGGCTGTAAAGAGTCAGACACAACTGAGTGACTGAACAACAACTAGTCATTCTGGAGCCAAAACTTTACTTAAAATGAATTGTGTAAATAAAATTACTACAATGGAGAGGTAACTCAGCAAGGAGTTAGCGAGCACTGGTTCTGAAGTTATCCTTACTAGAATTCAAACCTAGTTTCACCAGTTACTATGTATATATCTTTATATCATTTTTCCAATGGCATATATCAATTTTAAGCAACCAGGCCATTTTTCAACAATTTACTTATGAAAAAATAGTTTGTTCATTATTTCCACAATTATTTTTCAATCCTCTTTTGCAACATTATTCAAGAAAAATATAATTCAAGATACCTATGTGAATCACATATGTAATTTTAAATTTTCTAGTAGCCATTTTAAATATGGTTAACAAGTTAAACTAATCTTAATTATATGTTTTTCTTTAATGCAAAATATCAATTCAATATGCATTCATTACAAAGATTAAATATTTTAGGTTATTTTACTACTAAACCTTTGAAACCCGATATGCATTTTACACTAACAGCACATCTTAATCTGGACTATGTATATTTCAAGTAGTTGATACATGCCACCTGGCAGCAGTCCCCAAGCTATTTGGCAACAGGGACTAGTCTTGTGGAAGACAGTTTTTCCATGGACCTGGGTGAGGGGATGGTTTCAGGATGATTTAATTGCATTACATTTATTGTGCACTTTATTTCTATTATTATTACACCAGCTCCACCTCAGATCATCAGGCATTAGATCCTGGAGGTTGGGGATCCCTGCCATATGGGACGGAGTAGATTTGCTATGATTTAGATTTGCTTTCAGATGGTAAGATTTCAGCAATAAACAACAAAACTGGGGAGGAGACAGACACATATTCTAGAAATAGAAAATCACTGCTTGCATTAACAGTGTAGTAATTACACTGTAGCAGTTATAGCAGGTACTTACTCTATGATCAGACTGCTGTGTTTAGTCCAGCTTTATAACTTCTGAGCTTTAAGACCATGACCAATTTTCTTACCCTCTCTGAGATTCATTTTCACAGAAATTTTTATTTTTTATTTTTTTTAATTTTATTTTTACTTTATTTTACTTTACAATACTGTATTGGTTTTGCCATACATTGACATGAATCCATCATGGGTGTATACAAGCTCCCAATCCTGAATCCCCCTCCCACCTCCCACCCCATATCATCTCTCTGGATCATCCCCATGCACCAGCCCCAAGCATCCTGTATCCTGTATCGAACGTAGACTGGCACTTCATTTCTTACATGATAGTATACATGTTTCAAAGCCATTCTCCCAAATCATCCCACCCTCTCCCTCTCCCTCAGAGTCCAAAAGTCCGTTCTATACATTTGTGTCTCTTTTGCTGTCTTGCATAAAGGGTCATAATTAAAAAGGTATTGCAAAGGGAGATGTCTCTCCCATCTCTCAAAGAGATAATCATGAGGTCATGTAAAGCAGAATAGTGTCCATTATATAGTAAATCTGAATGCATGTTATGTGTAGTATTATGAGTATGATTCATTTGGGAGATCAAATAGAAGAATGTAGGATAGATATGTTGTTGCAATTTTAATTAAGGCACATAAGGAAGGCATGACTAAGCAGGTAATATTTGAATAAGGTCCTGAATGGGATGAAGGAGTGAACCATGTAGTCACCTGGAGTAAGAACAGCCTAGATAATGAAACCATCAATTACAAAGCCCCTAAGGCAGAAGCATGTCTGACATGTTTACGAATTATCAAGGAAAATTGTGAGGGAACACAGCAGAATAAGTGAGGGCTAGACTGATAATTGGTGAGTTCAGATAAGTCATAGAGCAAAGGACTCCATATTCCAGACCCCAGCCTCATAACCTTAATCAGTTGACTCCTGAAAAGGAAATATGCCTCATTCTCCCCTTACAACATTCCTCAGCTTTCCAGCAAGTGGGATCCAGCCCTCTGATTATGTTCTGGCCAATACAGTACAAGTAAATATGGTGAGCTCAACCTCTGTGCTGTGTCTCAGGGCAAGTTGGCAGCTGGCAGGGGAAGAAATGGTGGTAAGTTGGCATTATTCTTTTCTTTGCTGGCTGAAATGTAGATTTATTTGCTGGAACATGAGAACCCATTTTAGATGGTGAGATGAAAGTTTCATTTGAGGCTGAATGAGAAGTCCCAGCCCCAGTGATCCTGCTCTCACCATATCTATCCATAAGAGACAAATCCACTTAGTGTTTTTTAAAAAACCCTGTAATGGGGAGGAGAGTATTTTTTAAATTACAGTTTTTGTTAGTCTTATCAAAACATCCTTCTATGGGTATTTACATTTACAGATTAGCTAATATTTATTGACTGTTATGTTCCAGCTACAAGCCTGAGTACCTTGCATAAATTGTCTACTTAATCCCTACCACAAACCTATGAAGCTAAAAAGTTAATATTTGCATTTACTGACAGAAAACAGAGACTTAAAAGATATCAAGCAATAAGTCAAAGGTTGTACAGCTAGAAACTAACAGGGTGGATTTCATTCAAGGATATCAAGATCTGGAATAGTTTATAATGATTATGGTACAATATATATATACAGAAGGTTTCCAGAGTAGCAATGCCTTAAATAGTACCTCTAGAAAGCTCTTACTTAACACATTAAAGAGGTCTGGAAAAACTGGAATTCTGGGGCAGGATGAACTGAATGGTTCTGAGTATTTGACTTTTGCATATTAACCAAGAACAATTCCAAGCGATCTGAGAATAATTATACATCCCTTATTTGTTAAAACTCTTGAAGGATAAAAAAATAATTAAAAATATAACTCTCAAATTTTCAAGTCTGAATAGATGATACCATTAATGAATATATGTGTGTATGTGAACACTGTAGAGGTGAAAGTAGTAACCACAATGAGAAACTGGATTAACTTCTCAAGGAATTATACATGGGAATGTATTTTGAAAGATATTAACAAGAGCTTTAACTCTGAAAGCATCAGAGTCAATAGATATGTAATCACATATCTAGAGTGATGCATCTACACAAAGCTATATATATATGAGACTACATATATATATGACTACATATATATATACTACATATATATATATATATGAGACTACATCATCAGGTAGCACATTCAGGTTGGGATATTTTATTTTTTTCTTTCCCCTGTTGATGGTTCTATTAATCACTTTAAATATTCTTTACCAAAAATATGAGTGAAATTTTTTTCAAGGAAAATTCCTTTTACACTAGGCACTTTCATGCATTGGAGAAAGAAATGGCAACCCACTCCAGTGTTCTTGCCTGGAGAATCCCAGGGACGGGGGAGCCTGGTGGGCTGCCGTCTATGGGGTCGCACAGAGTCGGACATGACTGAAGCGACTTAGCAGCAGCAGCATAACCATTTATAGCCAAATTTTAATCTAATGCTCACATATATTAAGCATATGTCCAACTAGTCATTCTATCATGACAAAAAATTTTTAAAACATTAAAACAAATTTATGAACAGAATTTTAATTGTCATGTTTTCAGGTTTTGTAAACCATTAATAAGAATTATTTATTCCAGGTTAAAAATATATCACCTATAAATTATTGTTTAATTTAATTTTACATACATGATAACATATTTTCCTTTCCTGTTTTATTGATCTGATTATTTTTAGATGTCCATGTGAAGAGGATCTATGCATGAATTAGCATTCAGGTAGTTTGTACTGTGTTTTAAATAGTCTTGATCTTATTGCTCATTATATAATAGAGTTTCCACACAGAACTCAATGTAGTAAGCTTACTGGTTACTAACTGGTGAGTTTAAAAAGAATACTAGAAAAAAGGACTTTAAAATAGGACTGCTTTAATTGCAAAAGAAAACAAATGTGTATTATAATACAATTGTTTTGCATGTTGGAAATGGGATGCTGACTTTAAAGAAAAAATGAAGTCAAAATGCTGAGATAAAATGTTGACTGAGAAAAGTCTATATCTGTGAGAAGCTTACATTTTAGCAGGAGATCTTCTAGTAGGAGATAACTAGAAACAGACAAAAACATACATGAAGTAGTACTCTATTTGAAGAAAAAGAATTTAGGAAACTTTCTAAAGTAATTTAGGAAAGAAAAAAAAAGAGAGAGAAACCTGCAGAAGTAGTGAGAGAATGTTATGAATGTAGGGTGGTCACGAACTACCTCTTGAGTAAGAAACCTATTAGCTAAACTGAGCATGAAGTATGGGAGTCCCAGTGAGAAGGAGAAGAGGGAGGGAGCAATGAGATTCCCTGAAAGCAGCTTACCTCAGGCAAAGGAGAGAGCAAGTCCACACTTCAGCAGAACTGAGCTATGCATGGTCACAGAATAGCAGAGGCGTATCTGGCTGGAGCAGAGTGAACAGAAAGAAGGCTGGTGGAGATGAGAGCGTGGCAGCCAGGGGCTGAATCAGGCAAAGCTCCATGGATCACCATAAGGTGTTTGAGTTTTATTCTAAACATGACATGCAAATATTGGCAGGTATAGAGCAGAGGACTGCTGTAATGACATGATTAGTCTGTCCTGGGTATGTGTGACTAAAGGTAGAGGATTGTAAATACCAAGGCAAAGAAATCAGTCAGAAAGTTATTGATGTAATAAAGATGACAGATCACTGTGACTTCAAAATGATGAAACATCTTAAGATTCTAGCTACATTTATAAATTAGAATACTCAGGTATAGTATTGATATAAAAATATAGTCTCTTCTATCTTCACACATAGAATGCAACTGTTTCAAAGACTTAAAAACATTCTTTATTTTGAGAACTGTTTCTTTTCAAGGAACTACCTATTCTCATTTTAGCAGCTTAAAAAATCCACACAAAATATCAAATTATAGAATTTTATACATAAGCCCTATAAAAATGACATACACATAGATAACTGCTACTAAAAAAAATTTAGTCACCATATATTTATTATGGATATATGGCAAAAGATGCTTAGAAAGGTAAGTGAAATGAACTAATGTTCTGTAATATTTTCCTAAACCTATACAGATATTATACATACCAATGTTCAATAATATTACTGAAACATGTTACATCAATATATATTGAATGTATACCTTATTTTCAAATTAGCCATAAACTGGGCAAAGTTTAACCTAGATCACTTTTATGGTTTTCGTACACAAACACTGTTCACATGCTTATCTCTTCCTGTAATTTGATTCCAAACTAATTATTCCAGAAAACAAGCATTTGAATCCCAGTTATAACTCGTAATAATAATTAATGTTATAGCAAATACCTAACAGAATTACAGTTGACTCTTGAATGGCATGGGGGATGAGGTGCCCACCTTTTGAACAAGTAGATAATTAACGTATAATTTATAGTTGGACTTCTGTAGATTGAGTTCCTCTGTATCCAGTTTAACATGCAAGGATTCAACCAGCACAGACCATGCAGTACAGCAGTATTTACTGCTGGAAAAAGTGGACCTGTGCAGTTCAAATGCATGTTGCTTATGGGTCAGATGCATATGGTACAGAAGAGAAAGCATATAAAAGAGCCTGGAACATAATATTTTTATCATAATGACATTAATCATCAAATCAAATGCTATATAATTGACTAGTGTAATACAGGCAATATGGAGAAAACAAATTTACTAGTGAGTACTCTATAAAATAAATAATTAGTCACTAATATGGAGAAAAACTATCTTAGAGTTAGCAATTGATTATAAACATTTTGGTCTACAGAATCTTTGCTACAATGGTAATTTTTCTGTGGTGACTGAGTCACAGAGTGCCCGGATTGATTACAAATTATTTCTGGGTATGTCTATCAGGGAATTTCTTGATTAAATAGACATCTCTCCCCAATGTACTAGGCCTCATTCAGTCTGTTAAGGGCTGAAATGAAAAGGAAGAGGAGGAAAGGAGAATCCCATGGGCAGAGGAAACTGGTGAGATACAGTCCATGGGGTCGCAAAGAGTTGGACATGAGTGAGTGACCAACTCACAAACATTTCTTCTAATAGTGTTTAGATAAATAGGCAGATAAGTGATGTAGAGATATGTATGTATATATGTATAATCTAAATGTTTTCTAGAGAAAAAAGAATCTCTTGAAGGAACAATTGTATCATCATAATTATATATGGGTAGATAATTCACACATATTCCATAATTACATGTGTGCAATTAATATTTGAACACATATGCCTGTATTTTCTCTAAATGTACAGATATTTACAGATGTATATCTTTGGAAGTTCTTCTCTAGAAGAGTTATAAAATATTCCAATGGAAACTCTTCTTGATTTAATAAACTAACAAGCAGTAGACTTTTCTGGGCATGATGCCAAAAAAGTATGATAATGCTGATTTGAAACATGAAGCCCTCTTGTGGAAAGTCAGCTATATGCTCATATATTTCCCAAAGCCTCACAGAGAGAGAAAATCACCTTAAATATATCTCTTACTGTACTCGTTAAATACCGTGAAACCATTAGGACAAATCATCATTCACACTGCACCTCACTTTGTTTGACTTTATTTATAAAATCTATTTAGAAGCACTTGGAGCAAACATTTGCCAGATTTTTAATCACTTATCAAATTCCTAGTAAGTAGCGTGCTCTCAAACACTAACAATCTATAAACATAGTTATAAAATCAAACAAATGATATAGAATCAAAGTGACAGCTAGATAAGCACTTCAGCTGTATTTGTTGGAATTATTCCCACCCTCAAATGCTTTCAGCTGAAAAAAAAAGAAAAAAAAAGTGATTTCCCTTTTTTGAGCTACTGAGGTAGAAACGGCAATCAAATTAAACAAGATCTTAAAGACTGAAGAATAACGAAAGATAAAATGGTTAAAAAAAGAAAATTATATTTTTTACAATGTGTTTTATTAACCAATTGCTAGAGAAACAATAGTTTTAGAGTAAACATGTAAAAATCTGAACTTTGGTAATTGAAGAGTGCATGCAATTAAACGCTCACTATAAAGTAAATGCTTAGGTATAATATCTTCCATTTTATAGATCTGCTTTATAATTCTAACCATGTAAGTGTTCTATAGGTAGGTTTCAGTAAGCAAAACAAAGAACAATCTTCTAAACTTATGCATGAAGTTGGAGACAACAGAGAAATAGGTGTGTAGTGGGATTTTTTTATTTGGCATGATTATGTGTTTATTACCTGTTTTTTATTTCATTTCCAGAAGATCTTGATGAAGAAGTTTACCCTACTGAGTTATACTATATTTTAAGATATTCAAGATCATTTAATCAGGATAATTTTGAATAACAATAAAAATAAATGTGATAACAGGTGAATCATAGGCTGGAATCAAGATTGCCAGGAGAAATATCAACAACTTCAGATATGCAGATGATACCACTCTAATGGCAGAAAGTGAAGAGGCGCTAAAGAACCTCTTGATGAGGGTGAAAGGGGAAAGTGAAAAAGCTGGCCTGAAACTCAGTATTCAAACAACTAAGATCATGGCATCCAGTCCCATCACTTCATGGCAAATAGACAGGGAAAAAGTGGAAACGGTGACAGATTTTACTTTCTTGGGCTCCAAAATCACTGTAGACGGTGACTATAGCTATGAAATTAAAAGATGCTTGCTCTTTGGAGGGAAAGCTATGACAAACCTAAATAGCATATTAAAAATCAGAGACATCATTTTGCTGACATAGGTCTATATAGTCAACACTATGGTTTTTCCAGTAGTCATGTACAGATGTGAGAGTTGGACTGTAAAGAAGGCTGAGCACCAAAGAACTGATACTCTGGAACTGAAGTGCTGGAGAAAACTCTTGAGAGTCCCTTGGACAGCAAGGAAATCAAACAAGTCACTCCTAAAGGAAATTGATCCTAAATATTTCTTGGAATGATTGATGCTGAAGCTCCAATATTTTGACCACTTGCTGAGAAGGGTGGACTCATTGCAAAAGACCCTGATGCTAGGAAAGACTGAAGGCAAAAGGGGAAGAGGGGCCAAGCATGAGATGGTTAGACAGCATCACTGATTCAGTGGCCATGAATTTGAGCAAACTCTGGATGATAGTAGAGAACAGAGGAGCCTGGTGTTACTACAGTACATGAAGTCACAGAGTCAGAAACGACTTAGTAACCGAATAACAGCAACAGTGTATTGCAAAGTGATAATTATGATTAAAAGAATTCCATGACCATTCTCATAAAATGAAAAATGATGTTCCTAACAATGTATACTCTCTTAACAAAATAAAACCATGTTTCAGAGAGCAGCTGTTTCAATTTTGAAAGATATTGCTTAAGAAACTTAATAAAGACTAAACTTGTAATCAAATACTGTAAAAATGGATATACAAATAAACATTTAAATCATATTTAGTGTTTATGAAAACAAGAACGCAGGAAGTACTACAGAGGACTTTACATATAAAAAAATCCTCAGAAACTATGATAAGTGTATATTATATTAACAAATTCATACAGCAAATTTTGACCACTTACTATGGTCAAGATATAGCTATAGTCTGGGGAAATCTTAGTGAACTCAAGATTTGAAACACCAAGCATCTAAACTATATGTTTGTGTTTCCACTCTGTTGCAGTTATGCCCTTTAATAGCTGAAGAACATTAGACTTAAGCTAGGACCCAAAGACGAATTCTTAGAGTTGTATCAAAATGCACTTGTGCTTAAAAGTTAGTGCAAGTTTTTTTTAACTCTTTTGTTAATCTCAGAATTAGTTTAGATCAAGCCCGAGACCCCTTTGAATAGGCATCCAAAATTCCCTCTCTCTTGTGACCTGCTCTCCCTTCTCACTACTTCAGATACCTGGACCCTCCTGTTGCCCACACTGTAGGGTTTAAATAGATAGGATCAGTTTTATGCTGCTCTCAAGCACTCACCAGTAAATCCTCGACTAATTAGCTCAACAAAATACTGCAAATTTTGTCTAAAATAATAATATACATTGTCTCATACATATATAACATTCAATCTAATGAACATATCTGAAGATCAAACACAGTATTCATGTTATCTAAAACAAAAAAGACTAAATATTTATATGTAAAAATATAGATTCCTAGAAACCTAACAGTCTTTGAATGACCATTCTTGATGTATATTTTATCTATATATAATATAAAAAAGAATATATAAACATACATATATATTCTTTCTGCAGATATAGCTTACAAAATTCTCAAGATAGAGCTTTTCTATTTTATCTTCTTAATTTTTACTGGATGTTTTTATACACATTATGATGGGGAATTAATTGCTATAAATATATTGACACATGTAATAGTATTTCTTGATACTGTACAAACACACATTATCTAAATAGATACATTTCCACTGATCTTAAATTTACAACCAACTGCTTAAGTCTTCCTAGTTTTGGCAACCATCAAAGATTCAAAGGGATTAAAGGGAGGAGCACATTACTTCCTGAAATGTGATAAGCATAAGGATTGGCACTGGGCAGCAGAAAAGTGTTGAAAACACCATAGGGAGTGTCTCACCTGCAGATGCAGAACATGACCTGTGGCATATTAGATATGGTATAGATATTTTTGTTTTCCAGAATGAGCAAATGGGAAAATTTTTAAGAAACAAAACAAAAAACCTAGCAAAAGGTAAAAGGCCTACTCCAACTTAGAGCAAACAGTGAAAGGGTAGTGATAAAAAGATTTTTACCTTTTTATGTTCTGTCCAAAGAACATGTTGACTGCAAAATGTTCTCTCAAGGATAGACTTTTCTATTGATATGAAAAAATCCCCCTTATGAAGTCTACAGAGGTTCTTTCTATTGTTCCAGAGTGCAGTGTGAAGCTCTCTGCCTTTGCCTGACTTCTGCAATTGCTCCACCAAACTGTCATGTCTTAGAACATTGGTAAAGAAGGAAAAGTCATTTGAAGATAGACTCAAATGCAAACCAGGGGATTGATAATTGATCTGTGATACAGTTTAGAAACAGGGATAATTTAAAAAATATTGCCATATTGAAAATCTAGCCAAAGTTGTTGGGTGATATTAGAAATTAGGTTGAGATGCTGTTAAGCTAAGAATTATTAGACTTCCTATATACTCTGGGGATCCTCAAGTAGTTGCTGTTTTCAAACAGAATAGTATAATTAGCTTCTGGTTGGACGATACATAATTATATTTGGCAGCCAACCCTGACACTTATTATCCTATGCCTAAAACTTACACACCATTAGTAGCTTTGGGAATTGCTAAAATCATTCATTTCATCCATGTAAGTAGTTCTGGCAAAGAGCCTTATATGAAAATCCAGCCAAAATGAAATTTGTGTATTGGATGTGATGCGAATGCTCAATAATATATTCTTTAGACTAGATAAATGAACCTTTTTTTTAAGGCAGGTGAGTGATTTATATGAACTTTGAGAATTTCTTCTAAATTTTTATTAGTGAGAGTGATTTTCAGTTAACACTACATAAATATCAGACCCGTTTATGTAAGTGCCAGCAAAATTCTCAAAGTTAAGCTACAATGAATCTTGACAAATTCTAAACCAAAGTTTTACAATTATATGATCTAGCATGCAAGGTGTGAATTTTCCTGTAAAAGAAATCATCTATTAGGAAAAAAATATGTCCCACTAAGATATATTATGTTATTTGGTAAAACCATTGAAAACAGGGTTTGCTGTTTCCTCAATTTTTTTTTCTAAAGCTAATGTATATCTCAGACTTCCTTATTAAAATGCATTATTATTTCCAGTTTTGAAAATCCTCCTCTTTTCCTAACTTTTCACTGGTATATTCTATATTTGACATGATTGTAATTATAACATTTAAAATATAGTTTAAAAAATGTTTAATAGACATTTGTAAAAATATGTCTATGAAATCAATATTTTAGGCTACTTTGGTGGTAAAGTAGCTTTGTAACATGCTTTGTAGATTATTGACACATTTCACAGTAAGCTATCTCTTGGAAAGATCATCTAAATCTAACTTCAGTAAATAAGTTACAGACATCTGAAAGAAAAAGTGATGAATGATGGAATATAATTTTTGTTTTTTACTGAAATAAAATGCTAATTATTTCTGAGGATTAAAAATACACAGCTCAGGGTAAACAAATATAATATTTAAAATCATTAAAATTAATTTAAATAGCTCCATATTGTGAAAGCATGCCATGTATGCTAAAATACATGGTAGGATATTATTTTAAATATAGTATAATACTATATTTAAATTACTATTACTATTTTATTGATGACACATATTTTCTTTCTGAGAATAACATTGATTCTCTCTCTTGAATGAGTCATTTGTAAAATCTCAAACTGAGTGTCTGCCACTGTTTTGAAAACCTTTTATAGCTACTAATTTAGTGACCAGAATAGTTGATATAATCATCTTTTACATATTTTTCTCATCCTTATTATTACACTCTTAATTAGAGTACAGTCTTACTCCATCTTTATTTTTTAGGAAATATAATAAAGGTTTTTAATTTCAATTTTCCTTTATTTTATTCTATGTGAGAAAGAATGCAAGTTTATCTATGGGGCCAATAGGTTCATTTCATCTGGTATTGGAGTTATGTTGATGGTACCATATCATTAGCAATAACAGTCTAAGAAGAACTAATAGAATATTTGCTATGGGAGACTAAAAGTGAAGAATACTGGAGTGGTTAGCCATTCCCTTCTCCAGGGGATCTTCCTGACCCAGGGATCAAACCAGACCTCCTGCACTGAAAGTGGATTCTTTACCATCTGAGCCACCAGGGAAGCCCAAGGGAGACTGAAGCCACCAACAATTGAAAAAGATAGCCCAAAGAGAAAACGAGTCCCACTAAAACTAAGTTCCTCTTCTGAGTTTATGATTAACCTCTCTACCCAAAACTTACTCTTCCCTTAGAAGAAACTTAATAGTCCTCATAGTCAACTAAAGAGTCTGAAATGCAGTACATGGGTGCAATCTCAAAAACAACAGAGTGACCTCAGTTTGTTTTCAAGGCAAACAATTCATCATCACAGTAATCAGTCTATGCCCCAACCACTAAAACTGAAGAAGATGAAGTTGAATGGTTCTATGAAGACTCACAAGGATTTCTAGAACTAACAAGATAAAAGATGTCCTTTTCATCATAGGGGATTGGATTGCAAAAATGGGAGGTCACAAGATACCTGGAGCAACAGGCAAGTTTGGCCTTGGAGTACAAAATGAACCAAGGAAAAGGATAACAGAGTTTTGCCAAGAGAACACACTGCTCATACAAATACCCTCTTCCAACAACACAAGAGATGACTCTACACATGGACATCAGCAGATGGTCAATACCGAAATCAGAATTACATTCTTTGCAGCTGAAGATGGAGAAACTCTACAGTCATCACAAACAAGACTGGGAGCTGACTGTAGCTCAGATCATTAACTCCTGATTAGAAAATTCAAACTTAATTTGAAGAAACTGGGGAAAACCACTAGACCATTCAGATATGACCTAAATAAAATCCCTTATGATTATACAATGGAGGTGTTGAATAGATTCAAAGGATTAGATCTAGGAGACAGAGTGTCTGACCAACTATGGACAGAGCTTAGTGACAATGTATAGGAGGCAATGACCAAAACTATGTTCAACAAAAAGAAATGCAAGAAAAGCTATTCTACAGATAGCTGAGAGAAGAGAAGTGAAAGGCAAAGGAGAAAAGGAAAGATATACCCAACTGAATGCAGAGTTCCAAAGTATAGCAAGGAGAGATAAGAAAGCCTTCTTATGTGAACAATGCACAGAAATAGAGTAAAAGATAGAATGGGAAAGACTGGACACCACTTTAAGAAAACTGGAGATAGCAAGAAACATTTCATGCAAACAAGACTAGTGGAAATGATGGAATTGCAGCTGAGCTATTTAAAAGCTTAATAGATGATGCTGTTCAAGTACTATATTCAGTATGCCAGCAAATTTGGAAAACACAGCAACGGCCACAGGGCTGGAAAAGGTTAACTTTCATTCCAATGCCAAATAAGGGCAATGACAAAGAATGTTCAAACTACCGTACAATTGTGCTCATTTCACATGCTAGCAAAGCAATGCTCAATATCCTTCAAACTAGGCTTCAACAGTACGTAAACCAAGAACTCCCAGATGTACAAGCTGGATTTAGAATAAGCAGAGGAACCAGAAATTGAATTGCAACATTTGCTGGATGATAGAAAAAGCAAGAGAATTCCAAAAAATCATCCACATCGACTTCATTGACTATGCTAAGGTCTTTGATTCTGTCGATCACAACAAACAACAGAAAATTCTTCAAGAGATGGGAATACCAGACCAACTTACCTGCCTCCTGAGAAACCTGTATGCAGGATTATAAGCAACAGTTAGAACCGGAAATAGAACAATGGGTTGTTTCAAAATTGGGAAAGGAGTAGGTCAAGGCTATATATTGTCACTCTGCTTATTTAACTTATATGCAGAATACATTCATGTGAAATGCTGGCTGGAATCAAGATTGCCAGAAGAAATATCAACAACTTCAGATATGCACATGGTATCACTCTAATGGCAGAAAGCAAGGGTGGGTGAAGTCGCTCAGTCATGTCCGACTCTTCAAAGAGGAACTAAAAAGACTCTTGATGAAGGTGAAAGAGGAGAGTGGAAAAGCTGGCTTAAAACTCAACATTCAAAAAACTAAGATCATCATTCCCCAAGCAGAGACATTACTTTGCCGACTAAGGTCCGTCTAGTCAAGGCTAAAGTTTTTCCTGTAGTCATGTATGGATGTAAGAGTTGGACTGTGAAGAAGCAGTGACATATTTTATTTTCTTGGGCTCCAAAATCATTGCAGATGGTGACTGCAGCAACAAAATTAAAAGGTGCTTGCTGCTTGGAAGAAAAGCTATGGGAAACCTAGGCAGCATATTAAAAAGCAGACACTTTATCAACAAAAGTATGTATAGCCAAAGCTATGGTTTTTCTAGTAGTCATGTATGGATGTGAGAGTTGAATCACAAAGAAGGCTGAGCACCGAAGAATTGATGACTTCAAATTGTGGTGCTAGATAACACTCTTGAGAGTCCCTTGGACAGCAAGGAGTTCAAACCAGTCAATTCTAAAGAAATTAATTCTGAATATTCATTAGAAGGACTGATGCTGAAGCTGAAGCTGCGATTCTTTGGCCACCTGATGTGAACAGCTAACTCATTGGGAAAAGACCCTGCCGTTGGGAAAGACTGAAGTCAGGAAGAGAAGGGGACAACAGAGGAAGAGATGGTTGGATGGCATTCACCAACTCAATAGACATGAGTTTGAGCAAACTCCAGGAGATAGTGAAGGACAGAGAAGCCTGGCATGCTGCAGTCTATGGGGTCACAAAGAGTCAGACACGACTGAGAGACTGAACAACAATAATACCGATTGCCAGCTGGCACTGAGGCTTTGTCAGCAGAGGGCACTGGAGAGACTGAAAAGGCAGGAGAGTGTTCTATTCGGTACTCCATAGTGACCCCTGGCCTGTGTCCTGCATGGGAAGCTTTTCCCCATTGCCTGGTTGCTTCAGGATAATACATATGGGCTAGTAGCCCCCAGCGGTCAATAAAGATCTTGGTACCACCTTCTCCTCAAAATCCCTCTGGGCTGAGGCTCTTCTGTCACTGAAGACCTCCAGGGAGACTGGGCCCAGCTCATTCAAGGGAAGATTTTCAGCAGGATTTTGCCAGTGAGACACCAGCACTTCAGTGCCATCCAAGGAGGCACAGCCTTGTCCTCTCCAGCAGGGCCTAGGTACAACCTTGAGCATAAACTTTCTCTGCTCTAGCTCTGCCCTCATCAGTGGCTGTTATTTATTGTTGTTGCTTAGTTGCCAAGTCATGATCAATTCTTTGTGACCCCATGGACTGTACCCTCCCCCCCCCACCAGGCTCTGCTGTCCATGGAATTCTCCAGGCAAGAATACTAGAGTGAGTTGCCATTTCCTCTTCCAGAAGATCTTCCCAACCCAGGAATCAAACCTGTGTTTCCTGCATCGGCAGGTGGATTCTTTACCATTGAGTCACCAGGGAAGCCCAACTGTTATTTACATGCAAAATTTCTATATTCTTTAGATTTCTCTTTTTCCTAAGTAATCCTTTGCTACTCCAATCCCTTGCTATAGTTAATAATCCCTTTTATTAAATTTCCCCTGTTCAAATTACTTTGGGGTTTCTCTCTGGTGATTCCTTAGACTGATATGGCTTCCGTTTATTATAGACCTTGCTGTTATTTTCCTTCTTATTATATAAACAGTTCACTGTGTTCATGTTTTTATCAAAAGTGGAACATGAAATCTAGATAGACTTTGTAATGAGAGGTCATAGTTTCCAGAGGAAAGGCAATATATCTCCGTTTCATAAAAGATGTGAAACTATTGCAAAAAAAAAAGAAGGAAAAAAACTGTGTGTATGATTTCAATATGACTCAAACCTATAAGGAAATGTGATTTTGACACTAGAAATCTGGTGGCAGGGGTGCTGCTTGGGACTGGCTGGGACTCTGATTCTGCTTTCTGCCCCTGCCTTCCTGTGTTGATATTGTTACCTTATTGCCACTTATTTTGATTCAATAAATTTATATATAGTCACTATGGAGAACAGTACGGAGTTTCCTTAAAATAAAAATAGAACTACAAAGGGGCTTCCTAGGTGGTGCTAGTGGTTAAAAATCCACCTGCCAATGCAGGAGACACCAGATGTGGATTTGATCCATGTGTTGGAAAGAGCCATTGTGTTAGAAAGGGGAAACTACTCTAGTATTCTTACCTGGAAAATGCCATGGACAGAAGAACCTTGCAGGCAATATTCCATAGGGTCACAATGAGTTGGACACAACTGAGTGATTGAGAACATGAACTACAATATGACCCAGCAATTCCCCTCTTCCCCATAATTTGAAAAGATAAATGCATCCCAACATTCAAAGCAGCACTGTCCACATAGCCAAGATGTGTAAGCCACCTAGATTTCCATCAATAGATGAATGGATAAAGAAGCTGTGATATCTATACACAATATACATTATCCAGTCATGAAAAAAATGAAGTAATGTCATTTGCAACAGCATGAATGCCCCAAGAGATTACCATACTAAGTAAGCTAGAGAAGACAAGTATTATATGATGAAGCAGGGCAAAGGCTAATAGAGTTTTGCCAAGAGAATGCACTGGTCATAGCAAACACCCTCTTCCAACAACACAAGGGAAGACTCTACACATGGACATCACCAGATGGTCAACACTGAATCAGATTGATTATATTCTTTGCAGCCAAAGATGGAAAAGCTCTATACAGTCAGCAAAAAAAAGACAGGGAGCTGACTGTGGCTCAGATCACGAACTCCTTGTTGTCAAACTCAGACTTAAATTGAAGAAATTAGGGAAAACCACTACACCATTCAGGTATGACCTAAATCAAATCCCTTATGATTATACAGTGGAAGTGAGAAATAGATTTAAGGGCCTAGATCTGACAGAGTGCCTGATGAACTATGGAATGAGGTTTGTGACATTATTCAGGAGACAGGGATCAAGACCATCCCCATGGTAAGGAAATGCAAAAAACCAAAATGGCTGTCTGGGGAGGCCTTACAAATAGCTGTGGAAAGAAGAGAAGTGAAAAGCAAAGGAGAAAAGGAAAGATATAAGCATCTGAATGTAGAGTTCCAAAGAACAGTAAAAAGAGATAAGAAAGCCTTCCTCAGCACTCAATGCAAAGAAATCGGGAAAAACAACAGAGTGGGAAAGACTAGAGATCTCTTCAAGAAAATTAGAGATACCAAGGGAATATTTCATGCAAAGATGGGCTTGATAAAGGACAGAAATGGTATGGACTTAATAGAAGCAGACGATATTAAGAAGAGGTGGCAAGAATACACAGAAGAACTGTACAAAAAAGGTCTTCATGACCCAGATAATCACGATGGTGTGATCACTCATCTAGAGCCAGATATCCTGGAATGTGAAATCAAGTTGGCCTTAGAAAGCATCACTACGAACAAAGCTAGTGGAGGTGATGGAATTCCAGTGGAGCTATTTCACATCCTGAAAGATGATGCTGTGAAAGTGCTGCACTAGATATGCCAACAAATTTAGAAAACTCAGCAGTGGCCACAGGACTGGAAAAGGTCAGTGTTCATTCCAACCCCAAAGAAAGGCAATGCCAAAGAATGCTCAAACTACCACACAATTGCATTCATCTCACATGCTAGTAAAGTAATGCTCAAAATTCTCCAAGCCAGGCTTCAGCAACACGTGAACTGTGAACTTCCAGATATTCGAGCTGGTTTTAGAAAAGGCAGAGGAACAAGAGATCAAGTTGCCAACATCTGCTGGATCATGGTAAAAGCAAGAGAGTTCCGGAAAAACATCTATTTCTGCTTTCTTGACTATGCCAAAGCCTTTGACTGTGTGGATCACAATAAACTGTGGAAAATTCTGAAAGAGATGGGAATACCAGACCACCAGACCTGCCTCTTGAGAAACATATATGCAGGTCAGGAAGTAACAGTTAGAACTGGACATGGAACAACAGACTGGTTTCAAATAGGAAAAGGAGTACCTCAAGGCTGTATATTGTCACCCTGCTTATTTAACTTATATGCAGAGTACATCATGGGAAACGCTGGACTGGAAGAAACCCAAGCTGGAATCAAGATTGCCGGGAGAAATATCAATAACCTCAGATATGCAGATGACACCAGCCTTATGGCAGAAAGTGAAGAGGAACTAAAAAGTCTCTTGATGAAAGTGAAAGAGGAGAGTGAAAAAGTTGGCTTAAAGCTCAACATTTAGAAAATGAAGGTCATGGCATCTGGTCCCATCACTTCATGGCAAATAGATGGGGAAATATTCTAAACAGTGTCAGACTTTATTTTTGGGGGTTCCAAAATCACTGCAGATGGTAATTGCAGTCATGAAATTAAAAGATGCTTACTCCTTGGAAGAAAAGTTATGACCAACCTAGATAGCATATTCAAAAGCAGAGACATTACCTTGCCAACAAATGTCTCTCTAGTCAAGGCTATGGTTTTTCTTGTGGTCTTGTATGGATGTAAGAGTTGGACTGTGAAGAAGGCTGAGCGCCGAAGAATTGATGCTTTTGGACTGTGGTGTTAGAGAAGACTCTTGAGAGTCCCTTGGACTGCAAGGATATACAACCAGTCCATCCTAAAGGAGTTCAGCCCTGGGTGTTCTTTGGAAGGACTGATGCTGAAGCTGAAACTCCAGTACTTTGGCCATCTCATGCGAAAAGTTGACTCATTGGAAAAGACTCTGATGCTGGGAGGGATTGGGGGCAAGAGGGAAAAAGGACGACAGATGAGATGGCTGGATGGCATCACTGACTCGATGGACATGAGTTTGAGTGAACTCCAGGAGATGGTGATGGACAGGGAGGCCTGGCATGCTGTGATTCATGGGGTCGCAAAGAGTCGGACATGACTGAAGTGAACTGAACTTATATGTGGAATCTAGAAAAAGAAAAAAAAGTAATGAATTTATTTCCAAAACAGAAAAAAAATTTGTAGACATAGAAAACAAATGGCGCATGGCTACCAAAGGGGAAAGAGGAGTGGAGCAGGGATACATTAAGGGGTTGGGATAAACATATCCACACTGCTGCTGCTGCTAAGTTGCTTCAGTCGTGTTCGACTCTGTGCGACCCCATAGACGGCAGCCCACCAGGCTCCCTTGTCCCTGGGATTCTCCAGGCAAGAACTCTGGAATGGGTTGCCATTGCCTTCTCCAATGCATGAAAGTGAAAATTAAAAGTAAATTCACTCAGTTGTGTCTGACTCTTCACGACCCCATGGACTGCAGCCCACCAGGCTTCTCCGTTCATGGGATTTTCCAGGCAAAAGTACTGGAGTGAGGTGCCATTGCCTTCTCTGAATGCAAGCTTATCTGCCTCTACTATATATAAAATAGAAAGCCAACAAGGACCTACTGAATAGCTCAAGGAATTATATTCAGTATTTTATAATGACCTATAAGAGAAAGAGTGTATGTCTTCTTTGAAACTAAAACACTGTGTTGTATGCCTGAAATGCCAGAAACTAATGGATACTGTAAATCAACCATATTTCAATTAAATATATATATATATATATATATATATATTCTTCATTCTTGGAATGGAAAAATCAATACTGCTATTATTGCTAAAATGACTATACTACCAAGGCAGATTCAATGCAATTCCTATTAATTACCAATCTAATTTTTGAAAGAACTATTTTTTTTAATTTATATGGAAGCACAAAAGACCCTGCATAGCCAAATTAATCTTGAGAAAGAAGAATGGAATTGAAGAATCATGTGTCCTAATTTCAGACTATGCTACAAAGCTACAGTAATGAAAACAGTTTGATACTGGCACAATGATAGAAATACAGTACAAGGGAATAGGATGGAAAATCTAGAAATAAACCTGTACTCTTGTGGTCAGTTAATCTACAACAAAGGAGGCAAGACTTACAATGGATAAAAGACAACCTCTTCATAAGTGTTGTTGGGAAAACTGGACAGCTACATATAAAAGGATGAATTTAGAACATTTTCTAACACCACATACAAAAATAAATTCAAAATGAATTATAGGCTTAAATGTAAGATCAGATACCATGTAACTCTTATAGGAAAACATAGGCAGGATACAATTTTGTCAAAAATGGCAACAATATCTTTTTAGGTTCATGTTAAAACAAAAATAAACAGAAGCAACCTAATTAAAGTTAACAGCTTTTGTACAGCAAAGAAAACCACAAACAAAATTAAAAAAAAAAAAAAAAAACCTGTAGACTAAGAGAAAACATTTGCAAACAATGTGATAGACAATAGATTGATTTTCAAAATTTACAAACAGTTCATATAGTTTAATATTTTGAAAAATCCCAATAAAAATAGGGCAGAAAACCCAAGTAGACATTTTTTCCAAAGAAGATGCACAGATGTCCAAAGACACTTGAGAAGAGGTTCAAAATCAGTAAATTTTAGAGATATGCAAATCAAAACTAAAGTGAGGTATCATTTCACACCACTCAAATGGTTATCATAAAAAATCTACACCAAATAAATGCTGGAGAGAATATGGAGAAAAATACACTTCTTATAATTTTGGTGGGAATGTAATTTGATGCAGCCACTATGGAGAACAATTTTGAAGTTCCTTAACAAATTAAAAACGGAGTTATAATATGAATCTACAATCCCATTCCTGGACATATTTCTGGAGAAAATCAGAATTTAAAAAGATACATGCACCCCAATATTCATAGAAATAATATTTACAATAGCCAAGACATAGAAGCACCCTAAATTTCCTTTGACAGATGAATGAATAAAGCAGAGGTGATAGATATAAACAATGAAATATTATTTAGCCATAAAAAAGAATGAAATAATGCCATTTGCAGCAATATGAATGGACCCAGAGACTATCATACTAAATGAAATGTCAGAGAAAACCAGTATCATATGATATCACTTATATGTGTAGTCTAAAAAAATTTATTCAAATGGACTTATTTACAGGACACAAACAGAGTCACAGACATAGAAAACAAACTTATGCTTACCAAAGAGAATAACAAGGGCAGAGGTGTGTGGAGACATAAATTAGGAGTTTAGGAATAGCATATACAGAAAACTATATATAAAGTAGGTAAATAATAAGACATACTGTATAGTACAAGTAACTACACTCAATATCTTGAAATAACTTATAATGGTAAAGAATCTGAAAAAGAATATATATATATATACATACACACACACACATATATATATATGTATAGCTGAATCACTCTATAGTACATTTGAAACTAACACAACATTGTAAATTAATTATACTTCAATAAAAAAGGGAAATTAAAGTATCACATTTGGATAGAATCTCTCCAAAAATATAAAAAAAATAAAGTTTAAATCTAAATTATATGTTATCAACTTCTATTATGCTAAGAGGATTGATATGTACAAAACCATAGTTATCTGTTTGAGACTACCCACTGGACTGAGGACATCTTGATATGGTGTCTATGAGAAATGTTTTTATGCTGTGTGTGTGTGTGTGTTTGCATGCCAGTGCTCTAAGAAAAGTTTGAGAAGTTTATTGCAGTCTCATCAAAATCAGAAACTTCAAAATGATGCTACCAGTGTGCTGATTTATATTAATATTATACTTATTAAATTTCCTTATAATGGTACCACACTGGCAGAAGTTTCAATAAAAGTACTCTCTGGAATATTCCAGAAATTTGACCACTAGTGTGCAATGGAAGTGTCTAACCTGTGGCACCCTGGTTAGAAAGCACACAAGCAAGAGCCAGAGGAAGCCGTGGTCACTGGGTACTGCTGTGTGCTGTGTGCTCCACGCTCTAGATGATGGAGAAACCGTAAGTATGGCAGGTGCTTAGTGCTAGAGAAAGTTGAAGGAACTGAGCACAGGGGTGGTCACATATCTGCGGGAGCAAGATGCTAGAAAGTTCACAGCTTCAAGAGCCTGCCAGGGGAGCATACCAGAACCAGAATTTCTCTTCCTGAAATTCTAGCATGCCCTCTACTGACTAAAGTTAACACCATACCAGCTGGCAAAGTTAAAAAAAAAAAAAAAAATCAAGGACCAGTATCAATTTTCATAGTGCAGAAACAAAGATGAATTTAAGAGATGAGAGTAAGTAAAATGATAGTTTGTTGAAAGGAAAGAAGGAAAGGAGAAAAGGAGGGAGGGAGGGGAAAAGTAAAGAAGGGGAGAAAGGTACAAAAAAGAACCCCACTTTTTATATCATATTTCCCTTCGTAGTCAAATTTATTTCCCTTCATAGTCAAATTTACTCTAAAAAGAAATCATTCTCATTGTTTACAAAATAACCTCACCTTAGATTGTATTAGTATTGGTTGATAAGCTTTTGGTTCAGTGTGTGTGAACATGTTATATATTTTTCTTATTTTCAGTCAAAATCAAAAAACAAGTTTAAAGCCACAATTCAAGACAACTCTAAAATCAAACAGCAAATAAACCATCTCAGATATGTATTTTGTGGTCACTTTTAATACTATTATTTCTTAGTCTTATCTATTACATCTGAATTTAATAATCTCTTTTTGGATGCTGTTTAATTCATGAAAAAAAAATTCACTGTCTATTGTTGAACAATTTTATTTTTACTCATATATTAAACAACCCAATAGCAAATGAATAATCAAACATGTAAGAATTAAAGCTTATATATAAACAAAATTAAAGAAAACATAAAATTTTATACTGGGGATACAAAATAAATAATTCTAGTAGACGTAAGTATTCACATACACATTTAAATGTGGTTGCTGAATTATGCATACTAAGCTTCTTAATTTTTTTTTTACTTTTTTACATTTTTTCTTCTTTTGAAATTGCAATCAATATATTTCTGTAAAGTCCTTTTTAAGACAGAAAATGCTTTGACTCTTTGATGATACAGATATTTTAAAGTGGTCTCTGTCTAGTCAAGGCTATGGTTTTTCCTGTGGTCATGTATGGATGTGAGAGTTGGACTGTGAAGAAGGCTGAGCGCCAAAGAATTGATGCTTTTAAACTATGGTGTTGGAGAAGACTCTTGAGAGTCCCTTGGACTGCAAGGAGATCCAACCAGTCCATTCTGAAGGAGATCAGCCCTGGGATTTCTTTGGAAGGAATGATGCTAAAGCTGAAACTCTAGTACTTTGACCACCTCATGAGAAGAGTTGTCTCATTGGAAAAGACTGATGCTGGGAGGGATTGGGGGCAGGAGGAGAAGGGGACGACAGAGGATGAGATGGCTGGGTGGCATCACTGACTCGATGGATGCGAGTCTGGGTGAACTCCGGGAGTTGGTGATGGACAGGGAGGCCTGGCATGCTGTGATTCATGGGGTCGCAAAGAGTCGGAAATGACTGAGAGACTGAAGTGAACTCTCCATACTGCATTTCAATGTAGGTATTTTTTATGGATTCACATTGGGTTTCCTTGATAAAAGCTGTTTACTAATATCAACTGAGTGAAAAAATAATAATAAAATTTTGAATTATGGTATACTAAGAGCTGAGTATTACCAAATTATTTCTAAACCAGTGCAATAATTTAAGTAGAACAATTTAATGCTATCAAAATGAAAACTCTAGAAGGTCTCTCTGAACTAGTACATAAGCAGGGTTTATAGTTAAATTACCAAAGTTTGCACATTTTAATACGTCTAAAGAGTCAGACACGACTGAGCGACTGAACTGAACTGAACTGAACTGAAAGATAGTTTAAAAAATGTTTAGGTCAAATTCACACAGAAGTTCAATTTTTAAGAAGCCATTTGTGGAAAATAAGATGAATCTCAAAGGGAAGTGTGTGTTGAGTTGTGATAAGGAATCCTGACTGTTTTCATGATCAAAAGTTGTGAAGAGCAGAGAGAAAGCGAAATATTAACTAGAACTGTCAGATGAATATGAGATAAAATGAATTAAGGCTCTCTAAAGTAATCAAGAAGGCCTGCCATTTTTTGGCAACTGTGTCAAAATTATTTTTCCATAACAGTAAAATAAATTTCTCTAGAAAATGTAATTAAAATATATCTTATAAAAATACTTCTTTTCATAGATATTTCAAAAGAGTCATACTTAACACTAATTAAATTCTGAATTAGGAGAAAAAAACTTAATGGCAAGGTAACTTATATAGAAAATATACAAATTTATATTTATTTTATAGATATGTTAGATAAATGCAATCTACCTAAGTATATAGATAGAAGGTATTAAATATATATAGCTTATAATATCTAAGTAATATTGTATAATAGATTAATGATATAAATTATTTAGCACTCATGGCTAAGTTTTGCCAGGAAGAGCAGTAACACTTTATACTAATTAAGCAATTCTATTCCCATGACAGTTGTCTAAGGCTTTTACTATTATGTTGTCAAATGACAAAACCAAAACAATTTAGTAATGCAATAAGTTTAATACACTTTATTCAAGGGAAAACAATTCATGAATTGTGTGTGGGGGGGGTGTATCTTGCCCCCAAAGCAGCAGAACATTCTTCCCAAGGAAATTTGGGCAAGAGTGAATTTTTTAGAATGTTGCAGAAGGCAACAGAAACTATACATGATTGGCTAGAAGGTCCAGCATTTCTTATAAGGCCAGCAGGTCCTGTTTTCTAAGAGGAGGTGATCTGGCTAAAGTTGAGTGGCAGGATTGGTGTATGTGTTAGGTTTCCTTGACAGTGAGGTGTTTCTCATAAGTGCAGGCTTACTTTGGTTTAGATATTTGATGTGGGCCAAGCCACTGGATGGTCTCCATTTATGGGTGCTGATATATGAATTAATTTATCAGTACCCCCTTTTGATCAAACTCTCAGTTGTACTAAGAGTACAAACCAAAGTTTCAGGTATTAGTGCCTCTCTGAGCTTCTACTTTTTGTTGATATTGGAGTGGGGTTGGGTCTTTAACTGAAATTTGTAGGCTAAGATATTGAGGTCTGTCGGTTGACCATTTTCTTTATTCCATTTTTGATGTTCTAGATGAAGGAAGCTTGTTTGCCTGGTGGCCAGCTGCTCCAGACACGGGTTTCAAGCTTTTGAAAGAGCACAGTACACTAAGGAGACTGTTAGAATGACTGCACAGAGGATAATACCAATCATTTGAAGAGTGCTCTGAAGCCATGGTCCTCAGGACTGAAACCAGCTGAAATAGATCCTGTTGAAGGAGTTATTTTCTTAGGCCAAATGATCCGTGATCTTAGGTAGCTGAGTCACTGCTTTCCCATAAGTATTAATCCAAAGGCAGCAAGTAATGTTGGCCACAGCACAGATACCTCTTTGCTCGGCTGAAAGAATCAACAGCCATCTTAATATCAAAGACCTTTGATCAGAGTCTAGGGGTTTTCTTGGAAACTTTGGCTTCAGCAGTAGATTCTGCAATATCTTTAAGAGTTAAGGAGAGTTCCTGGTCACAGCAACCTTTATACTTATTCCTAGCCAAGGAAGTAGGGATCGGCCAAGGGAAGCAAATTTTGAATCACCAATATTTCCTGGTAACTCCCACTTCCGACTGTACTGTAGGATGAAAAGTCCAACATGAAGCCCAATGTGAAGCCAGGTTTGGTTGTGGACAGTCAGGACTTAAAGGGCTTCCCTGGTGGCTCAGGGGTAAAGAATCCACCTGCCAATGCAGGAGACATGGGTTCAATCCCTGGGTCAAGAAGATCACCTGGAGCAGGAAATGGCAAACCACTCCAGTATTCTTGCCTGGAGAATCCCATGGACAGAGGAACCTGGTGGGCTGCACTCCATGGGGCTACAAAGAGTTGAACACGACTGAGTGATTGAGCACGTATGTGCGCAGTCAAGACTTAACCAGGTAGTTCAGACCATAGCTTCCCACCCTTTTTAGTCTACTTAAACATGGAGTTGCCCATGCATGAAGGGGCACTGATCTTTCACATAAACATGGGAGGAGCCCAGGCAGAGCTGCCAAAAGAGTATTCTCGTGGTGATGGCTACCTGAACTGTCACCAGTCAAGGCTCCAAACAGGAAAGATTATAGCCCTAGACAATAGTGAGATTTAAGGATCTGCAGATTACACAGAGAATATAGTTCTGATTTCACTCTAATAAAGTTAATTTCTATATTGAGACCCACAAAAGAGAAGCTGCCCTAGTGGCAGCTTGCACTTATGGGAAGCACCCCAGGAAACCAACACCAATCACAGCCCACAGCTTTAGCCAGTTGACCTCAGGAAAAAAATAGGACCTCCTAGCCTTACAGGAAATGCCTAATCTAGTTAATTAAGACCTGTTCCCACATTGCCTCTTCTGTCTGTAAATAAACTTACTCTTGTCCAAACTCCTGGGCATAGTGTTTCACTGTTGTGAGGTACTGTCTGCCCCAATCCAGAGACTGTTTTCCCTTGAATAAAAGACAAACTAGTAAATTAACTGTTTTATTTTTGTCATTTGACAGTGTCAATCTTAAAGGTGAGGAATTTTTTTTTTTAGATTTTCATTGGAGGATAACTTTTTCAAATTGTCTTAGCTTCTGCCATACAACAATGTGAATCATCCATAAGAATACATATGGCCCCTCCTTCTTGAACAAAGAAAGTATTTTTTAAAGCATGTCTTTGGAAATGATATAGCTACTGAGATGCACAGGAGGGATTATGACCCATTCTGATCTGTAGCATATAAATTGATCCCAGTATTTCAGTTGGGCAAAGGATATTTGGGCAGTATTTCAGTTGAGCAAAGGACAAAAACAAACTGAGCATTAATTATAGACCTATGTTTCTAGTTGTAGTAGTTCCAAATACTTACTACATTTTAACAGTCAGAGCTAAATTAGTAACAAAAGTGTACAAACCTGAAATTCAGTATCCTTATAGTTATCCTTATCTAGTAAAATTATGAGACTCTAAACTGCCACAGAAATTATTTCAATAAAAACATCTTCAAAATTCATGCCATCTTATTATGTATCAAATAGATTAGATTGCAATCTCTGAAAAATTGTTAAGGATAGTAAAGGAAATAATATTGTTTATGGTTAATTAATATGGTTGTTTTTCTCTAATATAGCTGGAAAAAATTGTAGTCTTTAAAGGAGAATGTTCTGAATATTTTTATATTAACCTGTGTATTTATCTCTCTCATATATTGTTAATTTAGTTTAGTTTTCTATTCATGTTTCCATTTAAACTAACCATTTTAAAAATTGTATGTTAAAAGAATTAAACTGTGCATGACAAAAATTGAGTGTTTCTCTAATTTTTATGATCTGAGAATTTTAAATCTTGCTAAATAAAATAAAGGATGTACTAAAATAATTGCTTTTGTCTCTAGCCTCCTACAGATCAAGGAAACACAAATATCCATTTAAAGTGGAAAATTCTCAGTTTCTAAGCAAAATGCATAGCTTTTATTTTTTCTCTTTTCAACTTAAATTGTGTTGATTAAAAAAAAAAATAAAGCAAAACCTGAAGCACTGTGCAAATGAAAGGATGGTGAACATTTGTTTAATAAAAACCCTGATAGCAGCAAGATATCTCACGCATTTTAGGCTATTACACTTAAAACCTAACTCTCTTATCTAATCACATTTAAGGTGTCAGAAAAACATAGGCAAACAACTTTTGAAACATACCTTAATTGTTTTCTTGTGGTCGTGTGCAAAATGCTGGAAGTAATTGCAAACAAATTGTATCTGTCTGGGCCAAAGAAACAATCTGCAGGCACTTAAATACAGCAATTGAAGACTAATTATTTCCATCAGAAACAAATATATGTACGTGAACATCATGGGTAATGAATTTGGCTAGTTCATATGAAATAATGATATTTTAGAGCTACCGAAAAAAAAATAGGAATTTATGTATGAAACCATTACATTTACCATTACCACTTATAATGTTGCATATAATCCTTAATGGAAAACGATGTACAAAATCCGTTTTAACCTTGTTAATAATCACAAAGGCAATGTAAAATATTACTATTCCATTTATAATGTTATCTTTTAAAAACAATAATACCTTGTAAACTGATAGAAGATTATATATTGCTAGGTGTAACTCATCTTTTTTTTCTTTTCAGAAGGTAGTTTAATGATAGGTATCAGGGGCATTTTTTTGTTAACCTCTAATCAGTCATAAATTTTTATTAAACTATTACATACAGAGAACCATACAAATTGCAACTATCCAGCTTGGTGATTTCACAAAGTGAACATCTCTAATGTGAACAATGAAAAATAATAAATAAATTAATACTATGGTTGAGCTGTTATCCCCTCTGAAGTAACCCATATCCTGAACACTGGCAAACAATTATTTATATTCCCACCAATAATGTAGGAGAGGACCCATTCTCCATATTCTCACCAACACTTGATATTATCTAGTTTCGTTTTTAAAAAATTTAGCCATTTCATTAGGTGTGTATAACTGAAGTTCTAGTTTGTATTATTCCATTGAAAACTAATAATGTTTAATACTTATACATGTATGAATTAGTAGGATCTTTTCTATTCTAGATATACGAGTAATATACATATGACCAAATTTATATATATATATATATGTATATCAGTTCAGTTCAGTTCAGTCGCTCAGTTGTGTCCAACTCTTTGCAACCCCATGAATCGCAGCATGCCAGTCCTCTCTGTTCATCACCAGCTCCCGGAGTTCACTCAGACTCATGTCCATCGAGTCAGTGATGCCATCCAGCCATCTCATCCTCTGTTGTCCCCTTCTCCTCCTGCCCTCACTCCCTCCCAGCATCAGAGTCTTTTCCAATGACTCAACTCTTCGCATGAGGTGTTCAAAGTACTGGACTTTCAGCTTTAGCATCATTCCTTCCAAAGAAATCCCAGGGCTGATCTCCTTCAGAATGGACTGGTTGGATCTCCTTGCAGTCCAAGGGACTCTCAAGAGTCTTTTCCAACACCACAGTTCAAAACCATCAATTCTTTGGTGCTCAGCCTTCTTCACAGTCCAACTCTCACATCCATACATGACTACTGAAAAAACCATAGCCTTGACTAGAAGGACCTTAGTCAGCAAAGTAATGTCTCTGCTTTTGAATATGCTGTCTAGGTTGGTCATCACTTTTCTTCCAAGGAGTAAGCTTCTTTTAATTTCATGGCTGCAGTCACCATCTGCAGTGATTTTGGAGCCCCCCAAAATAAAGTCTGACACTGTTTCCACTGTTTCCCCATCTATTTCCCATACCAATACATAATATATGAAACCAAGCACTCTGTATGGTAAAATTTTTTCTCTGATGCTTTGCAAGGTGTATTTCTCAATAATTGATGATGCCCTACAAATGTGGATCTCTTTCCAAGGTTTTATAATGACACTTTACTTTTTTATTTTTTTTAAATAATGCTCCTTACAGACATAGAACGTCAATGCAGTAAAGTGCTCCCACTTCAGGGCATGTATTTTGATGACTTGTTACAAATATATAAACATAAATCTCCACTATAAGCAAGATATAAAACATTTTCATCACACCCAAAGACTGACTTGTGTCCCTTTCCTATCAGTTCCCATCCCCAGACCCACTGGTCTGCTTCTCACCAAAATTCCATTTTAAATTTTAAAGCGATATTACAGCAAAGGTTATGAGAAGGAGAGCCCAGTTAGGTAGGAGGAAACACAGTGAATGAGGAAAGGGACTGAAGGAGGAAGGAAAAAGCAACTGTCAAATGAAGCTGATCATTCATGTTAGATGAGAACTGAGTTAGAAATAATCTTTGGCTTTATCAATGCAGAGGTCATAGCTTAACTTGGCAGAAGCAGTTTCTGTGGGGTAGTTGAGGAGAAGGCTTGGGTGAAACAGTTACAGGTGAGATGAGAAGAAAAAGAATGGGGCATAGTAAGCATAATGATGCATGTCTTTCAAAGACTTTTGTGATCAAGACCAAGCAAAGGAAGGAGAGTGTAGCTCACCTCTTAAGAAACACATCCTATTACTCTTCTGCATATTCATTCTCTATCTGTCATACGGGCTTCATGTTGGTCACTTTCCCCAATGTTGCGTCTTCCTCAGAATGCTTTCCCTTATATATCGTCTTGCCTGAATTTCTTCAATTTTCCTTAATTATCATCTTCAAAATTGGCTTTCCCTGTTCATTCATATGTTATATACCTCTCTCCCTCAACCTTAATTCTGCTAATCCTACTCAACCTGCTTCAATTTTTATTTTTTCCTAAGCACTCAATACTTTTGAGTATACTACACAATTATTTAAATGTTTATTGTTTACTCACTGTCTTCTCCACTAGAAGGTAGCAGGCATCTTTGTTTTGTTCACAGATGTATTGAAAGCACCTAGAAGAATGTTATGAAGTAGGCACTCAAAAAGTATTTGATGCATACATGAATGAAATTGTGGTAGAAAATAATGGCTTTAATGAAAATTGTCTTGTTTTGGGCCTGAGGGAATAATGTATAAGTGGAGCTGTGGCAAGGCTAGAGGATTCACATTTTCCTTCTGAAAGATTAGCAGAACAAAGACATCCAAAGAGAGCAACTGCAGAGGTGAGAGGTGAAATTCATTAAATTATGTTCATCTAGTAAGAATATTTTCCCCAGTTAGTAGGCAACCTTTAATTCAAGAGAGGAAAAACATGAATTTTAAGAAGAAAGACCATGTACAGATTCATTAACAGGATTTGGGCTGTGATTCAGATGTCTTGATTCTGTACTAATATGCTTATAACACAAGGTACATTGATGACATTGAACTTATAGATGAAATAATAGAAAATAGAGTGAGTTAGCAAAAGTACAAGAGAATACTACAATATTAATTATAGAGAAGTCTGTTAAAGAACAGCAAAAAAAAAAAAAAAGCAAACTTTAACACAACAACAAATACTCACACATTAGCAGCATCAGGATTACAAAAAGATATTTAAGCTGCATATGTAAATGACATATTTTCACATGCAATGGGTATTTAGATTGCAATTACCCCTTTTATTCATCTATTTGTATATGCAAATGAGTTATTTACATACATAACATGGACACTCACTACTGGACATGTTGGACTTGTTAGAAAATGGTAGCAGAAGGAGTTTACCTTCTGAGAACTGCAAGAACCAAAAATTCAAATTCAACTGATTCATGAGAGAGAAATTTTCATTCTTTAAAATCAATAATACACCTTATTGGTGTAAATTAATTATTTTTAAAACTGTGTTAAATTACACAAAACATAAAATTTATCATCTTAGCCATTTTGAAGCAAAAAATTCAGTGATATTAAATACATTCACTTTTTTGCAGCCATCACCACCGTCCATCCTCTTAATTCTTTTCTTCTTGTACATCTCATACAATGCGTATAAAATAATAACTCAGTCTTCACTGCCTTCAGTCCCTGGCAACCAGTTATACTTTCTGTCTTTACGATTTAATTAAATACCTTATATAAGTGGAATCATACAGTATTTAGCTTTTTTGTCTGGCTTATTTCATTTAACATTATATCCTCAAGAATTATCAAGTATGTATATGCAACATATGCAAAAGTAAGAACTCAAGAGAAACCTGGAATAACAGGCAAGTTTGGCCTTGGAGTGCAAAATGAAGCAGGGCAAAGGCTAACAGAGTTTTGCCAAGACAACACACTGGTCTCCCTCTGGTAACAACACAAGAAATGACTCTATGTATGGACATCACCAGATGGCCAATATCTAAATCAAACTGATTATATTCTTTGCAGCCTGAGATGGGGAAGCTCTCTACAGTCAGCAAAAACAAGACCTGGGACTAGCTGTGACTCAGATCATTAGCTCTTTACTGCAAAATTCAGGCTCAAATTGAAAAAAGGAGGGAAAATAACTAGACCTTTCAGGTAAGACCTACATCAAATCCCTTATAATTATACAGTGGAGGTGACTAATAGATTCAAGGGACTAGATCTGGTAGACATAGTGCTTGAAGAATTATAGACAGAGGTTCGTAACACTGTATAGGAGGCAATGACCCCAAGAAAAAGAAATGCATGAAGGCAAAGTGGTTGTCTAAAGGAGGCCTGGCATGCTGCGATTCATGGGGTCGCAAAGAGTCAGACACGACTGAGCGACTGAACTGAACTGAACTGAACTGAAAGGGCCTTAGAAATAATAGAGGAAAGAAGAGGAGTAACAGGCAAAGGAGAAAGGAAGAGATATACCCACAACTGAATGCAGAATTCCAGAGAGTACCAAGGAGAGATAAGAAAGCCTTCTTCAGTGATCAATGCAAAGAAATAGAGGGAAACAATAGAATGGGAAAGAATAGAGATCTCTTTAAGAAAATTGGAGATACCAAGGGAACATTTCATACAAGGATAAGCACAATCAGTATAAAAACAGCAAGGACATAACAGAAGATATTAAGAAGTTCCAATAATTTAGCCACCTGATGCAAAGAGGTGACTCATTGGAAAAGACCTTGATGCTGGAAAAAATTGAGGGCAAGAGGAGAAAGAGGCAACAGAGGATGAGATGGTTGGGTGATATCAGTGACTCAATAGAGATGAGCTTGAGAAAACTCAGGGAAATAGTGTCAGACAGACAAGCCTGGCATTTGCAGTTCATAAGGTGGCAGAGTTTGACACAACTTAGTGACTGAGTAACAATACATATACCACATTTTGCTTAACTGCTTATCCTTTGATGGGCACATGGGTCGATTTCATGTTTTAGCACTGTAATAATGGTGCTATGAACATGGAGTACAAATCATTCTTCAAAATCCTACTTTCAATTCTTTTGGGTATATCCAAATATAGAATTGCTCGATCATGAGGTAACTCAATTTTTAATTTTTTGAGTAATTTCAAAGCTGTTTCCACAGCATATTGTATTGCCACCAACAGTGCAAAAGGATTACAATTTCTTCATATCCTTGACAACACTTGTTGCTTTTGTTTTTTGGTTGCTATTCTAATGTGTGTCAGGTGGTATTTCATTTTAGCTTTGATTTGCGTTTCTCTACAGTCTCACATATATGGTTCAATAATTTTTAACAAGAGTGTCAAGACTATTCAGTGGGAAAATGACAGGTTTTCAGTCTTTTCAATAAAAAATACTAGGAGAACTGGAGTTAACATTCAAAAGAGTAAAGATGTATCTTACCTAACACCATATACAAAACTAATTCAAAATTAATTAAAAATCTAGGACCTAAATACAAGATAAGAAATTATAAAACTCTTAGTAGAAAACATAGGATAAAAGATTCACAAAAGTGGATTTGACAGTGACTTCTTAGATGTGACATCAAAAATATAGGCAACAAAAGAAAAAGAAAATTGGACTTGATAATTTTTTTAAAAATGCACCAAAAGACACTAGCCCACTATAGAAGATATGATACATATATATATATAAATATATATATCTCCATATACATATAGTGGAGTATTACTCAACCATAAAAAGAATGAAAGATACATGTTTAATTACATATATAAACAGATGTGAATATAAACACAAATGTGTTTGCATATATATATATATATATACACACACACACATATATATACAATTTTGTATCCAAATACACTTTGTTTTGCTATTTATTGCTTAATGTCTGTATGTTTTACATTTGAAGAGAATCAAAATTGGAAATGATGAAGTAAAACTATCACTGTTTGCAGAGTATATGATACCATACATGCCGCTGCTACTGCTGCTAAGACTCTGTGTGACCCCATAGAATACTATACATAGAAAATCCTAAAGATGCTACCCCAAAACTACTAGAGCTCATCAATGAATTTGGTAAAGTTGCAGAATACAAAATTAATGCACAGAAATCTCTTGCATTCCTAGACACTAAAAATAAAAGATCAGAAAGAAAAATTAAAGAAACAGTCTCATTTACCATCTAATCAAAAAGAATAAAAAAAAAAAAACTAAGAATAAACCTACCTAAGGAGACAAAATAGTTATACTCAAAAAACTATAAGATACTGATGAAAGAAATAAAAGATGGCACAAGAAGATGGAGAGATATACCATGTTCTCTGATTGGAAGCATCAATATTACAAAAATTACTGTACTACCCAAAGCAATCTACAGATTCAATGCAATCTATTCAATTATAAATAACATTTTACAATTTGTATAAATACAAAATTTGTAAACATACAAAAGACCCCATGTAGCCAAAGTAATCTTGATAAAGGAAAAATGGAGCTGGAGGAATCAAACGCCCTGACTTCAGACTATACTATGAAGTTACAGTCATCAAAACAATATGGTACTTTCAGTTGTATGTGCTCACATGCATGCATGTACACACATACACACACACACACACAAACCAGAAACATAGATCAATGGAACAGGACAGAAAACCCAGAGATAAACCCATACCTAATCTATAACAAAGGTGGCAAGAACAAACAATGGAGAAAAGACAATCTCTTCAATGGTGCTGGGAAAACTGGACAGCTACATGTAAAAGGATGAGATTAGAACACTCTCTAGTACCATACACAAAAACAAAATAAAAATGGATTAAAGACCTAAATGTAAGGTCAGAGACTATAAAACAGAGCAAGACACAGGCAAAACATCCTTTGACATAAATTACAGCAAGATCTTTTATGATCTACCTCCTAGAGTAATGGAAATTAAAAAATAAATAAATAAACAAATGGGGCCTAATTAGACCTAAAAGCTTTTTCACAGTGAAGGACATCATAAACAAAATACAATGTTTAGAATAGGAGAAACAACCTTCAAAATGGGAGAAAATATTTGCAAATGAAGCAACTGACAAGGGATTAACCTCCACAATCTACATAAAGCTCATGCAGCTCAATATCAGAAAAAAACAAAAACTCAATCAAAAAAATTGGGGAGGAGGGCAAGATGACAGTCACCACGAAGAAGGTAGCTGCAGAGGATGTTAGTGCTACTTTTGAAGATCAACGGAACATAAACAAATCTGCATGAGATACAAACAGAATCACAGAAGTAAAGGAAGAAATTGAAACAAAACAAAACAAAAAAAAGTACTCCAAAATTTAGAAGATGTTTCTGAGGGCATAATGTTTGCAGAGGAGGAGTGTTTATCAGATACCTTATCAATGCTTAACAATACCTTATCAGATTGTTGTTGTTTTCATTAGAATTCTCAAAAAGAAACACAAGACATGTTAGAAGAAGCAGAGAAAAATTTTCAGGAAGAAATTGACACCTCAGAATCCAGAGTGGAATCAATCCAGCAGGTGTCAATAGATTTGAAAGTTCAGTTATATGCAAAATTGGGATTAACAAACCTTGAAATTGATGAAAGTTAAACATTTTGTTGCCAAAGTAATGTCTCTGCTTTTCAATATGCTATCTAGGTTGGTCATAACTTTTCTTCCAAGGAGTAAGTGTCTTTGAATTTCATGGCTGCAGTCACCATCTGCAGTGATTTTGGAGCCCCAAAAAATAAAGTCTGACACTGTTTCCACTGTTTCCCCATCTATTTCCCACGAAGTGATGGGATCAGATGCCATGATCTTCGTTTACTGAATGTTGAGCTTGAAGCCGACTTTTTCACTCTCAACAAGAGGCTTTTTGGAGAAGGAAATGGCAACCCACTCCAGTGTTCTTGCCTGGAGAATCCTAGAGATGGGGGAGCCTGGTGGGCTGCCGTCTCTGGGGTTGCACAGAGTCGGACACAACTGAAGCTACTTAACAGCAAGAGGCTTTTTAGTTCCTCTTCAATTTCTGCCATAAGAGTGGTGTCATCTGCATATCTGAAGTTATTGATATTTCTCCTGTCAATCTTGATTCCAGCTTGTGCTTCTTCCAGTGCAGTCGGTCTAGTCAAGGCTATGGTTTTCCCAGTAGTCATGTATGGATGTGAGAGTTGGACTGTAAAGAAAGCTGAGCACCGAAGAATTGATGCTTTTGAACTGTGGTGTTGGAGAAGACTCTTGAGAATCCCTTGGACTGCAAGGAGATCCAGCCAGTCCATTCTGAAGATCAGCCCTGGGATTTCTTTGGAAGGAATGGTGCTAAAGCTGAAGCTCCAGTACTTTGGCCACCTCATGCAAAGAGTTGACTCATTGGAAAAGGCTCTGATGCTGGGAGGGATTGGGGGCAGGAGGAAAAGGGGATGACAGAGGATAGGATAGTTGGATGTCATCACCGACTCAATGGACGTGAGTTTGAGTGAACTCTGGGAGATGGTGATGGACAGGGAGGCCTGGCATGCTGGGATTCATGGGGTCGCAAAGAGTCAGACACAACTGAGTGACTGAACTGAACTGAAAGCTTTTCAAAGTTTGTTTAACAAACTTGAATATTGTTTAAAATGAAAAAAATGGTGGAAGATCTAGACATTTATCTAAAGAAGACATACAGAGGGTCAAAAAGCACATAGTTATATGTTTATTTCTTATTTTAGGTTTAGCCTAGTATATTATGTTTTACTTGTTTCCAAACTAATATAAATATGCTAATGTTTTGATAACTCTTTAATAAGCATTTACTGCCAACATTTCAAGTTTCAAACTTTTTTTTTTTTTTTTGCGGTCTGTGCAGATTGTAGGATAGTTCTCTGAGCAGGGATTGAACCCAAGGACTTGTACCACCATGAAGTTTCCTTAACCCATTTAAAAAATATATCTTAGTCATGCTTCCTCAGGTTTTCTCCCAATGGAAATCATATTTTAACAGAAGTTTTACATAATTCTGAGACATTGCACCATATATTTTAGTAAAATCATGTGGCTTAATAAAGAACCCATGTACTTTCAGATGGAGTAAAATAGATAATTTTAGTAAAAAGATAACAGCTATTCTAATGTTCAACTGGACAAACATGTCAACGAAAAAACCACTTTAATATCAGTAAAAGAATATTTTAAAATGCAAAATTTTGCCATATAGTCAGACATGCAATTCAGCATTGAATGTTGAAGTTTTTATATGCACTAAAGTCATGAATTTAAAAGACAAATCTGCAAAGGAAGTTGGAACAAGTTTTCTCATTCTATCATTAAAATAATGCATAATTCATGTTTATGCCACATAATTACACACTTTGGTTCATGTCCCATAATTCAAAGCATGTTTATGATAGCTATATCTATCCCATTTGCCAAATCATATAAAACACGAAGCATTCCACCAAATGTTGCTTTGCCAAAAACTATCATCTTTAAAGTTAATGTTTATTTTCCTTATACTTTCCAGTTCCTTCAAAACTGTATTAATTTAAATTTATTTTTAGTTCTTGAAGTAGTCATTTCATACAGCCTATTCTTGCTTTAAATTACCTTCTTCTAGCAAAAGCTCTTAATTTTCAAGTTGGAAATCCATCTCCTACAGTCATTTTCATGTAGGTTTACACTGTTCACAACACCCCAAGGCCTGCTTACTATTTTCAAACAATAATTCCAAGAGTCAGAATAATTAATGATACATAAATTGTGAACAACGGAACCTTACTAAAATGATATCTTAAAAAGAATAAAATTTGATAATACACAGAATCACTGTGGACCCTAGTCAGAGGGCATTAATTCTGTAAGTAGTAAAAATATCTTATTATAAGGTAATTTCATTTTTAATATGGGCTTTTTTCACAAAATTGAGAACATTGTATTTCTGAGGTTAGACATATTTTGCATTCAGAGTGTTTTAGAATTACAATGCCAAGAAATAAAACTCTGGAAGCAAACTCAAAAACACATTAAACTGATATTGAACTTCTGGGACAGAAAAGATGGTATAGACTTGTTACGCACTATTTCTTCTCACTAATTACAATGATAAACCTAGGAAAGAATGCAACAAAAGAAGAGCTCTGGAAAGTAGAATGAGGAAAGGAAACTGGTTTGGGAACCCATAAGTGAAAGAACATCCCAATGCAGAGCATCTTCCACCCACCCCACAAAGCCAACAGAAGATAACTTAGGCCTGAGTCCCCAGCCGAGCAATAGAAGCTTTCCCTGGCAGACCGGATCAAACTGACTTTTCCACTGATCATACAGGGGAAAAGGTATTGATCAAGAACTCCACAGACAGTAAGAAGACTGGAGAGTACTTACTTGTGGGGCCTGAGGCTGTGCATCCCACACTCATCAAGAGACAGCCTGGTGGTACTGACAGACTAGCAGTAGTGGCCGAGGGGATCCTGCCATGTGTGTGCATGCTAAGTTGTTTCACTTGCATCCAACTCTGTGCGACCCCATGGACCGTAGCCCACCAGGATCCTCTGTCCATGGGGATTCTCCAGACAAGAATACTGGAGTAGGTTGCCATGCCTGCCTACAGAGGATCTTCCTGATTCAGGGATTGAACCCACATCTCTTACGTCTCCTGCATTGGCAGGCGAGTTCTTCACCACTAGCGCCACCTGGGGGATCTTGCCATAACAATCAGGAAATGCCTTCATCCTAGGGAACTTGGGACATCGCTTTCAACTAATGCCACAAGGTGGCCAGGCAGCACTGGCAAGAGGGACACTCTTACAAGAAAATATATATCAGATCAGGAAGCCTTGTCATTCCTGTGGCTTGACTGTTCCTTACCCCACCTTGAGATAGGAGGATGCTTCCCCTGGGAAAAATCCTCTTGCTCCCTCAGGCAGGTGATGTAGGAAGCACTGGTAGCTTCTGCTGAACCTGATAAAACAAGCAGACAAAAATAGCAATGCTAAGCCTCAGAGAATTAAACTGCAATTGAAACCATACTCACACAAGTATATCAGGATCTAAGTGCTAAATCTAACCAGGTAACTGCCTACTATAAGATGAAAATAGGACCCAAATTCCCCTGACATAATAGAGAAGATCTGAACAACATAATCAAACAAGATGTAATCAGGATACATAGAACACTCTATCTATCCAAACAGTAACAGAATATCCTTCTTTATTCAAGCATCCATAAAACAGACTTTATCCTGAACCATAAAGAAACCTTAACATATGCAAAATAATAGAAATTACACAGATTCAACTATGAGGAAATGTTTGCAAACCACATATCTGGCAATGGGTTAATGCTTAGAATATATAAAGCATTGTCAAATCTCCACAATTAAAAATAAGCCAATTTGACAATGGGAAAAAGCTGTAAGGAGGCATTACACCAAAAGAATATACAGATGGTAAATAAGCACCTGAAAATATGTGCAATATTATTAGCCATTGTGCTGATGTTGTTACTGTTTAGTTGCTTAGTAGTTTCCAACTCTTTTGTGAACCCATGGTTTGTGGCCCACCAGGCTCTTCTGTCCATACGATTTCCCAGGCAAGAATACTAGAGTGAGTTGCCATTTCTTCCTCCAGGGGATTTTCCCAACCTAAGGTTAAAACCTATGTCTCCTGCATTGTAGGTAAGTTCTTTACCACTGAGTCACCTGGGAAGCTCCATTATTATCTATTAGGGAAACCTAATAGATAATATTAGGTTCTATCTATTAGAACCACAAAGTGATACAACTACACACATGTACCTATATAACTACACACATGCACCTATCAGAATAGCAAAAATAAAATTAGTGACAACACCAAATGATGGCAAGAGTGCGGATAATTTGATTATTCAGACATTTCTAATGGGTATGTGAGACAACATAGGGACTCTATAAAATAAGTTCATAGCTTCTTATAAAACTAAAAATGCAACTACCAATCGGCTTAGCAATTGTACTCTTAGGCATTTATTCAAGAGAATGAAAAATTTATATTTACACAAAATATATACAACAATGTTTTTATCAGTTATATTCATAACAGTACAAGAAGTAAACTACTTCATGTCCTTCAATGAGTAAATGGATAAACAAACTGTGGTACATCCATGCTGTGAAATACTATTGAGCAGTAAAAAAGAATGAATTGTTATTTGACAGAACTTTGAGATATCTCAAGGGATTTATGCTGAGTGAAAAATAAAAGTCAATCTCTAAAGATTAAAGATTATATAATATGATTTCATTTATATAACATTCTTGAACTGAGAAAATTATAGAGATGGAAAACAGATTAGTAGTTCCCAGGGTTTGGTGAAATGTGTGAGGAGGTAGATGTGATTATAAAAGGGAAACATAAGGAATAAGAGGAGGGCAGGGCAACCCACTTCAGTGTTCTTGCCTGGAGAATCCCATTGACAGAGGAGCCTGGTGTGCTACAGTCCATGGGGTCACAAAGAGTCAGACAGAACTGAAGTGACTTAGTACACAAGCAAGGAATTTTTATGTTGAAGAAATTATTACATCTTGAATGCAGTAGTGAATACATGAGTGATCATGTGATAAAATTGCAAAAAAAATGCAAATACACACAAAGTGCAAGTAAAACTGAAGAAATCTCAAGAGGTTTGGTGGATTTCAGAGAGAGAGAAAAAGGAAGCAAGAGAGGCATGAAGGGAAGGAGGGAGGAGAAAAGATTTTAAAATACAATACACAATGAACTGTATGCTTCACATAAGAAACATATGATTTCTATGACAATTAAATGATGTAATTTCCTCTTCTATGAAAGATTTATAAACCAGTTTCTACAGGGAAAATCATTCATATCTACTTTATCAGATTCATATTGAATATTTAAGGTGGTTTCTTCAAGAAATGATTAGAGTACATAAAACCAGTTCAGTTGTCATCTATTAACAATGGTTAATTTCAATCAATCAATTTCCATCCCATATCTCTAAGTGTGAGTGCTTACTTTGATTGATTTTAAAATTTTCAATTTGATAAAATCATGATGGTGAGTCAAGAGGAGGATTTAGATAAATTAGGGATAAATTTCACAAAGTCCAGGTGAATTTTGATCTTATAATTCATTGTGGATTGCAGTGACAGAGCAGGGGAGTTTATGATAGGAAGAAGAAGGAGGAATAGGGTTGGCGCCACTCTCAGGGGTGAATATATATTTCACTGAACAGTCACAGAGAAGAAACAGCCAGAGCATTTGGGCATCTTTGAAAACACACACACATACTTACATGTCTGTGTATACTCAAGCAGAAAAGAAAAGACAATGAAAGGAGAGAGGATAGAGAAGACAGGAGAGGAAGAAAAGAGAGAGAAGAGAAGCAAAGGAACCAAAACAAAATGAAAAGAAGGAAGAAAGGAGGGAGGGAGGCAGAGAGAGAGAGAGAGAAAGAGAAGAAAGGGCTATCCATAAATGATAGTGATATGAATTTCCTGCCAGGATACCGTCAACATTAATTATTTACTTATTTCCTTCTCTAACTCATTTGAGAGGCTTAAATGGACACTATGTAAAATTCTTACTTAGAAATATTTGTGTCTGGGAAGATTAATAGATAGTAATCAGTTTCAGATGAGTACCTAAATATAAATCCATGAATACTGAACTTACATATCTTTACAGTCCCTCCTAAATCCTCAATCAGCTTTTTAAAGAGCTTCCTTTAATTACCATATTTCTTCATACTATTACACTAAGTCCAAAATAAAACTATTTTTTTTAATTCTTCATATCAACTCTACTAGAGGCTTCCTAGTCCCAGTTAACAGTCCCCAGTTAATTTTTTTGACTGGAGGGGACTGAAATGTGATAAAAAAAAAAAACTTTTCTTTGACATCTGCTCTCCCTTTGCACTTTGTTCTAGTCAATCAGAAAATGTTGTCATTTTTTAAACATATTTAACATAAATTTACTTCTTTACATTTAACATGCCAATAAATTATTATAAGCACATATTACATCTTGCTTAAACTATATTAGGTTTCTGATGGGTATGAGATGTCTAGTCTTTTTCCCATGAAACCCACCACACATATTGGCATTGTGTTAGGCTTACTAACATGCTATTTGTGAAATCACTAGGTACTATCAATTAAAGTAAAATTTACTAACTCTAAAATGACTTTCAGAGTACATAAATTTTACAGCAATCTGCTCCCAAGTTCCTATTGCCTCCCATCTCCTTATTGCCAGAGCCTGATAATGTCTTTAAGTCTTCTGTCTGCATCCTTGGCTAATGCCATTCAGTCCCTGAGACTATCGGAGTTTCTCTTCCACCACCACAAACCAGGTTCTGTTCACCCCTCAGTGAAGATTTCCCTATTCTAGGTCTATAAACTTTTCATACTTCTGAAATTCTCTATAGAAGTATAGCAAAATGTCCTTTTATATTTGGTAACAGCTTTGGGAAGAGTGTTTGCTATTTAATCACAAATCTTTAAAATTTACTTGTTGCAAGATTGTTTATTCATTTCAGGCACAGTTTGACAGAAAATATTTCACTCAATCTAGCATTTCTGACAGTAAAGTCTTATACTTTCTAAATTATTTGACATATCTAGAAATATTGATTTAATTATAATGATTTTAATTACTGTTAGAAAGTGCTTTATTAGCATCTGTGTTAGTCACAAAGGTTTCCTTTGTGAATAATCTGATAATACTCATTTATTGAGGTTTTAGAATTGTATGTGATTTCCCGCTTTGTTTTCAAATGCACTCATATTATTTAAAAGACATAGACCCTTGCTCTCTCTGAATTGCAATATGTTGCTTACTTATAAATATTACTTACTTACTTTTTGATATAGAAAAGAGTTTAACATTTGAAAACAAATTTCACATTTTACCTTGTGTATATATCTATTTCTTCTAAAGTTAAGAATACTGCACACTCTCAAGGTTTGATAAATAACTACTTTTAAAAAACTTTCATAATTTTATTAAAAATTGTTACTCTTTACTCCATTTGAAATTTATTTTAGTGAGTGCTCTGAAAATATAAATTGATACTTTTTTTAAACAAGAAAAGCTTTCTCAATTATACCAACTGCTTTTGTTGAGTAGTAAATATATTTCCCTTTAATCTGAATTGCCTCTTGTAACATACATCAAGTTATTTATTATACGTGGGTTTTTATGTAAGCAGTCAATTTTTCACTGTGATTTATTCCTGAATAAATATTCCAATAGGAAGTTTATGGTAATTACATATGTTTTAATGATTGTCGGATCCAATTTTTTTCTCTTTTTTTCTTTTTACTCTCAATGGTTATTTTGCAGAGTATATTTTACAAATGTTTTCTTGGGATGTGTGTGCATGCTCAGTCAAGTCTGATTCTTTGCAACTCCATAGACTGTAGCCCACCAGCCTCCTCTGTCCATGGAATTTTCCAGTCAAGAAAATTGGAATGGATTGCTATTTCCTTCTCCAGGGAATCTTCCTGATCCATGGCTCAAACCCATGTATCCTTCTTGGCAGGTGAATTCTTAACCACTGAGCCACCTGGGAAGTCCAAGCTTTGTTGGCAGAGGGTAATAGAAGGGTTATAGAGGAGATAATATTGGGTTCCCCCCCCAATTACTTGTGTGCTTTTCTGGACTTATTCCTGTGGTGTACAGCAAATAGCCCTACTTGGGGACACCAGTAATGTTCAGCCTCCAGCTTGCTGGTTAAGCCTTTGGTTCCCTGCCCCATCAACTTCTATTACCCAGCTCCCCAGGGTGGGGGTGAAGGTAGGGGCTCCAGGCTTGCAGACCCACTTTTGCTAGATTCAACAACTGATATCCAACAGAGGCTTATTTGTTTTCCCCGCTCACCAATCTCACCCAATTCTAAGTTACCTGACAGAGGTTTCCTGACTGCCAGGCTTTGACAGCCAGCATGCTTGCTGGCTAGCCCACAGTTCCTTTGTCCACCACCATCTTTAGTTGGATGACATCCCAGTGGGTGACTTTCTGATTGATAGGCCCAACCACAGTTACCCACCCTCCAGCCTGAGCTCCGTGTCACTTTGAAGGGGAGCTTCTGCCTTCCCAGTCCTTGTCCAGAACTCCCTGCTCACCAGGCTCAGTCCACCAACTGTGGACCGGCTTTCTCTGGGTAACCCAGCAAACTCCTCTACCATTCACTGGGCTGCTGTGACACACCTTCCAGTGACATACCTTCCAGTGACATCTGAATTACAGCTTTGGGGAAGAGAACCTCTTCCAACTATTATTTTCCAGTGCATTTCTTTAGCCTTAGAGAAATTTTTAGAGTGATTTTGTACATACCTGTTGGTAGCTAATCTCCTGTATATTGTTACTATTCCTGTTAACACTCTTAAGAACTGCATGCTTGTATTCCCCACAAAGTTCTTATGGTGAAAACATAGCCCCTCAGTGTGATGGCTTTGGGCCTGCTAGGTGGCATTAGTGGGGTCGCAAAGAGTCAGACATGGCTGAAGTGACTTAATACGTATGCACACATGTGACGGCTTTAGGAGGTGGAGACTTAGGTGGTAATTAGATCGTGAGCACAGGGGAGTCATGAATGGTATTAAAGTGAAAGTCTCTCAGTCATGTCTGACTCTTTGCAACCCCATGGACTGTAGCCTGCCAGGCTTCTCTGTCCATGGAATTCTCCAAGGCCAGAATACTGGAGTAGGTAGCTATTCCCTTCTCCAGGGGATCTTCCCAACCCAGGGATTGAACCCAAGTCTCTCACATTGTGGGGAGATTCTTTATCAGCTGAACCACCGTTGGCTTACAAAAATTGAGACCACAGAGAGCTCTCTTTACCCTTTCTGCTACATGGGACACAGTGAGAAGATGGCCATCTGCAAACCTGGAAGAGTGTCCTCACTGGACACTGATCTGCCACAGCTTTTATCTTGGACTCTTCAGCAGCTAGAACTGTGACAAATAAATGTTTGTTGCTTAAATCCCTAATTTATGGAGAAATAATTCTTTAGTATCTCAAACAGACTAAAACACATACACACAAGTTTTTTCTTTTGAAGAATCTAATGAATCAACTCATTAAAAAAAAAAAAGAAAGAAAGAAAAACTTCAAAGTTAAGGGAAAGAATCAAGCATTTGTTCTGGGTTTCCAGCATAAATTAAGTGTCAGTGCAACTAAAAATTTGATGAGAGGTTACTATACTATTAATGAATTTCAGCTACAAAATTGAAAATTAAAAATGAAACTAAATGTCACAATTATCACAATGCAATTCCTAAAAAAAATTGGTGAATCCAGGCATTGAATATCAACTAACTAACTAACATCAGCTACTAACAATCAGAAAAAAGGAGGCGTGTGCATGTCACATGTCACTTAAGGAAAGAACATGCTACCACCTCTGAATATGAATTTTATCAGTTCTTTAAATACAACTCTACTTTCAGAAATTTTATGGAAATACAGTTGGGAAACTGTACTCCATAGATGCAAACAGAAAAACTGAACATGGAGAATTCTACAGTAAAATCAATACAGTTTCTTTTAAAAAAATTGCTAAAAACCGAAACAGAGGATGAAAAGGGAATCTGCAAAGAGTCAACAGATGTCAGCTAATGATACATGCAACTTTTTGAGTCAAATTCAAAATAAAGGCTCTAATATATAGATAGATAGATAGATGTAGATATATACACACACATGTATTTTTAAAATAGTGTTTTCTACACTGATATGTGAAGTCAAAGTGATTAACAAATAACTGTTTTCCTAGTGTGGTAAACATTGTCTTAATATTATAAGTAAAAAGACAGATCTATAGAGACATATTGTAGGTGAAATATACACATAAATGAAATAACATAACATCTAAGATTAGCTTTAAAATAATATAAAGGTAAATAATATAGAAATATAGTTGAGGCCAGACTTGCATTAGATGATTATTGCTGAATCTGGATGATGACTAATTTTATTATTACACTTTTTGTCTCTATTTTGGATATTTGCTCAAATGGTAAAAAATCTGCCTGCAATGTGGGAGACCTGGGTTTGACCTCTGGGCTGGAAAGATCCCCTGGAGAAGGGAATGTCTCCCCTTTCCAGTTTTCTTTCCTGGAGAATTCCAAGGACAGAGGACCTTGGTGGGCTACAGTCCGTGGGTAGCAAAGAGTCAGATACAACTGAGCATGATTTGTTTTGTTTTTTAATTTAAAATGTTAAATAAAAATGGTAAGGATCTGGCTCCTTCTTCTATAAGAGATTTATTTCAGCATTCTCTCAAGAAATTGTGAGACCATATAACATCAATGGGAATTTGCAATTATAAAACCATCAGTGAAGATGTATCATCTTTCTCAGTTTTGAAAGATAGTATAGTCATGTGCTTAAAGGATGTGATGGAGACTCTGATTTACATGGAAAAGTTACTTAACACCCCCAAACCATAGATTCCTCACTTATAAAATGGATGAAATATAGTACTTGCATGAGATAATACCTTATAAACAGAGAAAAATGCTTAATAATTTTCATGTTAAAATGACTGTTGTAGATGTTATCATCTCACCTCCAAAAGCAACATGATTATTAACAATATATAAACAAATAGCAGTATTATACTGTTAGTATTATATTGCAGTTGTATTTAACCCTTTAAAATAATTATGTTTTCTAATAGGATAGCTTTCACTGGCTTAAAGCTCAACATTCAGAAAATGAAGATCATGGCATCCGGTCCCATCACTTCATGGGAAATAGATGGGGAAACAGTGGGAACAGTGTCAGACTTTATTTTTTGGAGCTCCAAAATCACTGCAGATGGTGACTGCAGCCATGAAATTAAAAGATGCTTACTCCTTGGAAGAAAAGTTATGACCAACCTGGATAGTATATTCAAAAGCAGAGACATTACTTTGCCGACTAAGGTCCGCCTAGTCAAGGCTATGGTTTTTCCTGTGGTCATGTATGGATGTGACAGTTGGACTGTGAAGAAGGCTGAGCACCGAAGAATTGATGCTTTTGAACTGTGGTGTTGGAGAAGACTCTCGAGGGTCCCTTGGACTGCAAGGAGATCCAACCAGTCCATTCTGAAGGAGATCAACCTTGGGATTTCTTTGGAAGGAATGATGCTAAAGCTGAAGCTCCAGTACTTTGGCCACCTCATGGAAAGAGTTGACTCATTGGAAAAGACTCTGATGCTGGGAGAGATTGCGGGCGGAAGGAGAAGGGGACGACAGAGGATGAGATGGCTGGATGGCATCACTGACTCGATGGACTTGAGTTTGAGTGAACTCCGGGAGTTGGTGAAGGACAGGGAGGCCTGACATGCTGCGATTCATGGGGTCGCAAAGAGTCTGACACGACTGAGCGACTGAACTGAACTGAACATCCATACATGATCACTGGAAAAACCATAGCCTTGACTAGACGGACATTCGTCAGCAAAGTAATGTCTCTGCTTTTGAATATGCTATCTAGGTTGGTCATAACTTTTCTTCCAAGGAGAAAGCGTCTTTTAATTTCATGGCTGCAGTCACCATCTGCAGTGATTTTGGAGCCCCCAAAATAAAGTCTGACACGATTTCCACTGTTTCCCCATCTATTTCCCATGAACTGTTGGGACCGGATGCCATGATCTTCGTTTTCTGAATGTTGAGCTTTAAGCCAACTTTTTCACTCTCCTCTTTCACTTTCATCAAGAGGCTTTTTAGCTCCTCTTCACTTTCTGCCATTAGGGTGGTGTCATCTGCATATCGGAGGTTATTGATATGTCTCCCGGCAATCTTGATTCCAGCTTGTGTTTCTTTCAGTCCAGCATTTCTCATGATGTACTCGGCCTAGAAGTTAAATAAGCGGGGTGACAATATACAGCCTTGACGTACTCCTTTTCCTATTTGGAACCAGTCTGTTGTTCCATGTCCAGTTCTAATTGTTGCTTCCTGACCTGCATACAGGTTACTCAAGAGGCAGATCAGGCAGTCTGGTATTCCCATCTCTTTCAGAATTTTCCACAGTTTATTGTGATCCACACAGTCAAAGGCTTTGGCATAGTCAATAAGGCAGAAATAGATGTTTTTCTGGAACTCTCTTGCTTTAATATTAGGGTCACTCAAATAAATGTCATTATGAGACTTTAAAGAAATAATATCAGCATCAAACTACTTAGCCTATATAATCAAAAAACACTAAAATATACATCAGGACACTGATCAATAAACTATGATTAGATCAATAGCAAAATAAATTATTTCTATGATTAATCAGTTATATGATCTGTGATTAGTAGAAAAGATGGAGTTATTTCATACAAAACCTTATCAAGCTTACATCCTTTAAAAACATTAGACTAAAAGATTTACCAGCTATGAAAAATTTTAATTAAGGACTAGTAACATATTTTATAAAATAATCACAAAGACTAAAGCTAGTATGTGTTATTATGCATGTACTTCTAAATGATTATCCAAAATTAATTTTGAACCTTTTTTATCTATAAATCAGATACTGGACTATAGTTTGCAAAGCTGTTTCCTTGGATTTTAGTATCCATCATGTTTTTTACTGTATTCTTATATTTTATGAAGTTCATATAAACTGCAGAATGAATTTATAACTTGTTTTTTCTGGCAATATTAAATATGCCACATATGAATAGATACATTGAGAATATAAATTACAATTATTAAGCTTATTCATATGCAACTAAATGTAAGTTAATGGAGGAAAAGAAACTAAAAAGTCAAAATCTTTCATTTGGAAACACTGTGTTAAGGCTTTAACATTCAATGTGGGTTGAATCAAGAACAATAAAATATTATGGCCTGCTCACACTCGAAAATCAGTTATGTTGACACACTCTTTAGTCAATTAATTCTCATTCAGCTTTCAAACCTTTGTATAAAAAACCACTCATAATGAAAGCATAGAGGAGAAATTCACAATTTATCAAAGGATGATTAAATTTTATGTCAGCCTGGCTTCATTTATCATTATCCTTGGAATATCACCATCTTAGATGTAGACTCTTGAATGTAACTTTTTTAAAATTAATAATTTGATCTGATAAAATTTATCTATTTTGACCTTTATTGCCTTAAAGAATGAATTACAATAGAAGAAGTCTGTTAAACTGCCCATTCGTTCCCAATTTTTCTTAAATTGACCATAAGAAAAAAGATCTTTTATTTCAACCTTAAAAAACCTTCTATCTATGCAATTCCAGTTAAATCATATATAAATAGGTTATCATCCATCTCTTTATTAAAAACATATATTTCCATTGATCTCTCAAACAATGCATTTTAGGAACTGTTACTAATGTTTTCAGAGCTTAAGATAGATAAATAAAAATTGAGGAATCTAAATGATTTTACTCTGAATCACATAAATTGATGAAGGTATTGTAAAAAGTGTTCATACTGATGTAGTATGCCATTTTTTATAAGTATAATAGATGGTGATAGTTCAGTCATTCAGTCATGTCTGACTCTTTGCAACTCCATGGACTGCAGCACGCCAGGCTTCCCTGTCCATCACCAACTCCCAAAGCTTGCTCAAACTCATGTCCATTGAATCAGTGATGCCATCCAACTATCTCATCCTCTGTCATGCCCTTCTCCTCCAGCCTTCAAGCTTTCCCAGCATCAGGGTCTTTTCCAATGAGTCAATTCTTTGCATCAGGTGGCCAAAGTATTGGAGTTTCAGCTTCAGCATCAGTCCTTCCAATGAATATTCAGGACTGATTTCCTTTAGGATGGACTGGTTGGATCTTCTTGCAGACCAAGGACTGTCCAGAGACTTCACCAACATCACAATTCAATAGTATCAATTCTTCAGCACTCAGCTTTCATTATAGTTCAACTCTCACATCCATACATGACTACTGGGAAAACCATAGCTTTGACTAGACAGATTTTGTTGGCAAAGTAATGCCTCTGCTTTTTATTATGCAGTTGAGGTTGGTTTTTCTTCCAAGGAGCAAGCTTCTTTTAATTTCATGGCTGCAATTACCACCTGCAAAAATTTGGAGCCCAAGAAAATAGTGTCTCACTGTTTCCGCTGTTCCCCTATCTACTTGCCATGAGTGACGGGTCTGGATGCCATGATCTTCGTTTAAATAATGTTGAGATTTAAGCCAGGTTTTTCACTCTCCTCTTTCACATTCATCAAGTCTCTTTAGTTCCTCTTTACTTTCTGTCATAGGGTAGTATCATCTGCCTATCTCAGGTTATTGATATTTCTCCCAGCAATCTTGATTCCAGCTTGTGCTTCATCCAACCCAGCATGATATATTCTGCATATCAATTAAATAAGCAGGGTGACAATATACAGCCTTGACATACAACTTTCCCAATTTGGAACCAGTCTGTTTTTCCATGTCCAGTTCTAACTGTTGCTTCTTGACTTGCAAACAGATTTCTCAGGAGGCAGGTAAGGTAGTCTGGTATTCCCACCTCTTGAAGAATTTGCCACAGTTTATTGTGATTCACACAGTCAAAGGCTTTGGCATATTTAATAAAGCAGAAGTAGATGTTTTTCTAGAATTATCTTGATTTTTCTATGATCCAGCAGATGTTGGCAATTTGACCTCTGATTCCTCTGCTTTTTCTAAATTGAGCTTGAACATCAGGAAGTTCACAGTTCACGTACTGTTGAAACCTGGCTTGGAGAATTTTGAGCATTTCTTTGCTAGCATGTGACAAGAGTGCAATTGTACGGTAGTTTGAACATTCTTTGGCATTGCTCTTTTCTGGAATTGGAATGAAAACTGACCTTTTCCAGTCCTGTGGCCACTGCTGAGTTTTCCAAATTTGCTGGCATATTGATTGCAGCACTTTCTCAGCATCATCTTTTAAGATTTGAAATAGCTCAACTGGAATTCTATCACCTCCACTAGCTTTATTCATACTGATGCTTCCTAAGGCCCACTTGACTTCATATTCCAGGATGTCTGGTTCTAAGAAAGTGATCACACCATCATGGTTAAATGGGTCATGAATATCTTTTTTGTATAATTCTTCTGTGTATTCTTGCCACCTCTTCTTAATATCTTCTGCTTCTGTTAGGTCCATACCATTTCTGTCCTTTATCGAGCCCATCTTTGCATGAAATGTTCCTTTGGTATCTCTAATTTTCTTGAAGAGGACTCTAGTCTTTCCCGTTCTCTCTCTCTCTCTCTCTCTCTTTTTTTTTTTTTTCTTCTATTTCTTTGCATTGATCACTGAGGAAGGCTTTCTTATCTCTCCTTGCTATTCTTTGGAACTACAGCATTCAAAAAGGTATATCTTTCTTTTTCTCTTTTGCCTTTAGCTTCTCTTTTCTCAGCTATTTGTAGGGCCTCTTCAAACAATCATTTTGTCTTTTTTCATTTCTTTTTCTTGGGGATGGTCTTGACCACTGCCTCCTCTATAATGTCATGAGCCTCCTTCCTTAGTTCTTCAGGCACTCTATCAGGTTTAATCCCTTAAATCTATTTGCCACTTCCACTGTATAATCCTTAAGTGATTTGATTTAGGTCATGTATGCATGGTCTAGTGGTTTTCCCTACTTTCTTCAATTTAAGTCTGAATTTGGCAATAAGGAGTTCATGATAGGAGCCACAGGCAGCTCCTGGTCTTGTTTTTCCTGACTGTATAGAGTTTCTCCATCTTCAGTTGCAATGAATATAAACAATCTGATTTCAGTAATGACCATCAGGTGATGTCCATGTGTAGAATAATCTCTTGTGTTCTTGGAAGAGTTTGTTTGCTATAGCCAGTGCATTCTTTTGGCAAAACTCTGTTAGCCTGTTCCCTGCTTCATTTTGCACCCCAAGGTCATATATGCCTGTTACTCCAGGTATCTCTTGACTTCCTATTTTGCGTTCCTGTCCCCTATGATGAAAAAGACATCTTTTTTGTGTGTTAGTTCTAGAAGGTCTTGTAGGTCTTCATAGAAATGTTCAACTTCAGCATCTTCAGCATAACTGGTTGGGGCGTAGATTTGGATTACCGTGATATTGAATGGTTTGCCTTGGAAGTGAACATAGATCATTCTGTTGTTTTTGAGATTGCGCCCAAGTACTGCATTTCAGAATGTTTTGTTGACTATGAGGGCTACTCCATTTCTGCTAAGGAATTCTTCCCACAGTAGAAGATATAATGGTCATCTGAATTAAATTCACCCATTCCAGTCCATTTTATAAAGTCCACTTATTCCTAAAATGTTGATGTTCACTCTTGCCCATCTCCTGTATGACTGCAACTAATTTACCTTAATTCATGGGCCTGACATTCTAGGTTCTTATGCAATATTGCTCTTTACAGCATCAGGCTTTACTTCCATCTCCAGTCACATCCATGACTGGGTATTTTTTTCTCTTTGGCTCCATCTCTTCATTCTTTCTGGGAAGTTCATCTTTCAGTGTCCTTTTTGCCTTTTCATACTATTCATGGGGATCTCAAGGTGAGAATATTGAAGTGGTTTGCCATTCTCTTCTCCAATGGACCATGTTTTGTCAGAACTCTCCACCATGACCTGTCCATTTTGGGTGGCCCTACATGGTATGGCTCAGTTTCATTGAGTCAAACAAGGCTGTGGTCCATGTGATCAATTTGATTAGTTTCCTGTGATTGTGATTTTCATTCTGCCTACCCTCTGATAGATAAGGATAAGAGGCTTCTGGAAGATTCCTGATGGGAGAGATTGACTGTGGGCTGGGGGGTGGGGGTGGGGGGTAGGGGCTGAGTCTTATTCTGATGGGCAGGGCCATACTCAGTAAATATTTAATCCAATTTTCTGTTCATGGGTGGGGCTGTGTTCCCTCCCTGTTGTTTGACCTGAGATCAAACTATGGTGGAGGTAATGAAGATAATAGCGACCTCCTTCAACAGGTCGTGTGCAAGCACTGCCACACTCAGTCCCCCCGACCCTGCTGCAGGCCAACGCTGACCCACACCTCCGCTGGAGACTCCTCGACACTCATAAGCACATCTGGGTCAGTCTCTTGTGGGGTCACTGCTCCTTTCTCCTGGGTCCTGGTGCACACAAGGTTTTATTTGTGCCCTCCAAGAGTCTGTTTCCCCAGTCCTGTGTAAGTTTCTTAATCAAATCTACTGGCCTCAAAGGCAAATTATCTGGGGGTTCTCAGTCCCTTTGCCAGATCCCCAGGTTGGGAAATCTCTTGTGGGTTCTGGAAGTTTCTTAACAGTACAAGAATTTCTTTGGTGTAATTATTCTGCAGTTTGTGGGCTGTCTGCTCAGTGACTCTATAGTGGGGTTAATGGCAACCTCTTCCAAGAGGGCTTATGCCACAGGTTGTGTGACCAGGTAGATTCACCAAGAGCCCCTGCCCCTGTGGCAGACAACTGCTGATGGCATACCTCTGCAGGAGATACAAACATAGGTCTAGCTCAGTCTCTGTGGGGTCTTTGTGTCCTGGTGCACACAAGGTTTTATTTGAGCCCTCCCAGCATCTTTGGCAGTTATGGGGTTTGACTCTAAATGTGATTTTGCCCCACCTACCATCTTGCTTGGGGCTTCTGTTTGCCCCTGGATGTGGGTATCATTTTTAGGTGAGATTCATGGAAAAGGCAAGAGAGTTCCAGAAAAACATTTATTTCTGCTTTATTGACTATGCCAAAGCCTTTGACTGTGTGGATCACAATAAACTGTGGAAAATTCTGAAAAAGACGGGAATACCAGACCATCAGACCTGCCTCTTGAGAAACATATATGCAGATCAGGAAGCAACAGTTAGAACTGGACATGGAACAACAGACTGGTTCCAAATAGGAAAAGGAGTATGTCAAGGTTGTATATTGTCACCCTGCTTATTTAACTTCTATGCAGAGTACATCATGAGAAACGCTGGGCTCGAAGAAGCACAAGCTGGAATCAAGATTGCCGGGAGAAATATCAATAATCTCAGATATGCAGATGACACCACCCTTACAGCAGAAAATGAAGAGGAGCTAAAAAGCCTCTTGATGAAAGTGAAAGAGGAGAGTGAAAAAGTTGGCTTAAAGCTCAACATTCAGAAAACGAAGATCATGGCATTCAGTCCCATCATTTCATGGGAAATAGATGGGGAAACAGTGGAAACAGTGGCTGACTTTATTTTGGGGGCTCCAAAATCATTGCAGATGGTGATTGCAGCCATGAAATTAAAAGATGCTTACTCCTTGGAAGAAAAGTTATGACCAACCTAGATAGCATATTGAAAAGCAGAGACATTACTTTGCCAACAAAGGTCCGTCTAGTCAAGGCTATGGTTTTTCCAGTAGTCATGTATGGATGTGAGAGTTGGACTGTGAAGAAGGCTGAGCGCCGAAGAATTGATGCTTTTGAACTGTGGTGTTGGAGAAGACTCTTGAGGGTCCCTTGGACTGTAAGGAGATCCAACCAGTCCATTCTGAAGATCAGCCCTGGGATTTCTTTGGAAGGAATGATGCTAAAGCTGAAACTCCAGTACTTTGGCCACCTCATGAGAAGAGTTGACTCATTGGAAAAGACTCTGATGCTGGGAGGGATTGGGGGCAGGAGGAGAAGGGGACAACAGAGGATGAGATGGCTGGATGGCATCACTGACTCGATGGACGTGAGTCTGAGTGAACTCCGGGAGTTGGTGATGGACAGGGAGGCCTGGTGTGCTGCGATTCATGGGGTCTCAAAGAGTCGGACGTGACTGAGCAACTGACCTGAACTGAACATTCTTCTGTCGATGGTTGTTCAGCAGCAAGTTGTAATTTGTTGAACAAGCAAGAAGAGCTCATGTCCTTCTACTCCACCATACAAGTTAAGTGAAGTTGCTCAGTCGTGTTCAGCTTGCGATTGTAGCCCACCAAGCTCCTCCGTCCATGGGATTCTCCAGACAAGAATACTGAAGTGGGTTAAGAAAGCCTCAAATCTGATTATTTTATGTTTGACTAAACATGATTTTTAAATAAAAAACTTTTTGATATATACATATAAGCATGTGAAAGTTACATTCAAAAATAATATTTTGTATGGTCTGTACTTTTATTATGTCACATTGAGATAAGCACTTAAATTAATCAAAGAATATGTTTTTATGTCCATTCCACACTCTCAATTATTTATATTAATTTACTGCATATTCTGAAATAACTTGATTTATATAAATGAGTAATTGTTCTTCAAAATATTATTTTTATTCCTAAGTTTCTAAGTTCATTTTTTTCTGTGTCTTATATTAGAGATTTTATCCTGTTAATGAGGCAAACAAACAGTTTGTCCAAATTTATCAAGTGCTACAAAATATCTGTTACCTGCAGTCTCACTAGGTAGTGATTAACTGATACTGAGAAAATAACTGCATTTATAAATTGCTAAATTTTATTTAATAATCTTCAACTTCAGACATTTTAAATTATAAATATTGAGTTGATAAAATGAAAAACAATAAAATAGAAGGCAATGGCATCCCACTCCAGTACTCTTGCCTGGAAAATCCCATGGATGGAGGAGCCTGGTAGGCTGCAGTCCATGAGGTCGCTAAGAGTCGGACATGACTGAGTGACTTCACTTTCGCTTCACTTTCACTTTGTACTTGCATGCATTAGAGAAGGAAATGGCAACCCACTCCAGTGTTCTTGCCTGGAGAATCCCAGGGGCGGGAGAGCCTGGTGGGCTGACGTCTATGGGGTCACACAGAGTCGGACACAACTGAAGTGACTTAGCAGCAGCAGCAGTAGAAAGTGAGTCATAAATATTTGGTTCCACCTGGTGGCGCTAGTGGTAAGGAACTCCCCTGCCAATGCAGGAGATGTAAGAGACGCAGGTTCCATCCCTGGGTCAGGAAGATGCCCTGGAGGAGGCATGGCAACCCACTCCAGGATTCTTGCCTGGAGAATCCCATGGACAGAGGAGCCTGGCATGCGAAAGTCCATGGGATCACACAGAATCAGATACGACTGAAGCAACTTAGCACAGCACACAGGCACTATAAAACTATAGATGATTCTGCCTTCCAGAAAACTGTAGTTAAGGCATAGTTCTCAAATTTCAGCATTACTTACATGAGAACTTTCAGTGAAAAAGTTGACACATTAAAAAAAAATGTAACTTCTAAACATTTTTCTAACAGCTCTAGGATTATATATAAAAACAATGAGCAGTACAAAGAGAGTGTTCATATAACCACCTCCCCAATTTCCCCTATTATTAATATCTACATTAGTGTGCTGCTGTTGTTACAACTGATGAACCAATATTTCTTTTATTATTATTAAAAGTGAAAGTTGCTCAGCCTTGTCTGACACTTTGTGACCCCATGGACTATCCATGGAATTCTCCAGGCCAGAATACTGGTGTGGGTAGCCTTTCCCTTCTCTAAGGGATCTTCTTAACCCAGGGATTGAACTCAGGTCTTTACCAGCTGATTCATAAGGGAAGCCCAAGACTATTGAAGGGCTTGATTCTTTACCAGCCAGATTCTTTACCAGCTGAGTCATAAGGGAAGCCCAAGAATACTGGAGTGGGTAGCCTTTCCCTTCTCCAGGGAATCTTCCCTACCTAGAAATTGAACTGGGGTCTTCTGCATTGCGGGCAGATTCTTTACCAACTGAGCTATCAGGGAAGCCCCAATTATTGTTATTATTATTATTAACAAAATTAAATTGAGGCAGGAGATAGATGGGCCCCAAGTTGAGCAGCTGGAGTGTGTCCCCTGTAAACAAATACTCCAAGATGAAGATAATAGCAAGTGGATTACATCAGCGGCTAAGTCTTGCCCAGATAAAAGACAGAGAGTACATCTCATTCTCAAGGTCAAAGAGACATTCCTGACTACATATGTACAGAAAGGCTCCTTGAAGGTCAAAAACAAGAGTGATGTCAACCTTCCCAGAGGCCTCTTCACTTGAATCCATCTTAGCTAAGAGATGCAGGTGTGCACACGGGATGATACCGAGATAAACCAAATATAGACCCAGAACCAGGCAAAGCAAGATGACTGGCCAAAGGAAACCCAGAAGAAATGCCCCACAAGTTAATTCAAACTACCATGAAAGTCAGGCTCCCTCTCCAAGTCTGTCCATGTGTCTACCAACATGTATTCTTCCCTACTAATAAACACTTATTTTACTACTTTCTCTTGGTAGGAATTCATTTCTGCAAAGCTGATGAGCCAGGGGACTTGCCACTGGCTACTGGTCTAGTGGCTAGCATTCAGTAATACTAAGGGAAGTTTTGGAAAGTGTGTGGCATGTGGATTATGAGAACTGTCTATATAAAAGGTAAATATGACTTCAGTCTCTGGCCAGAAACCTGTATCCTGCTTCAAGCCACTGCAGGCCAACAGTACCAGAGATCACAACCACTAACATTAGTATTTACCTTTTGTGTTGGATATTCTATGGATTTTGACAAACATGTAAATGACATAAACCCATACTACATAACAAACAGTATAGTTTTTCACTGTCCTAAAAATCCACACTATTCATCCTTTCTACCTACAAACTTATTTTTAGTATGCAAAACACTCATGTATCAACATTTATTTATTAAAGAAATGAGAAGACTGCTGGAAGTTCATCTACTCCAGTCAATATGGTAGACCAGGGTGTCCTGGGAATCCTTCAATTGAAAATTAGCTTGCTGTTTGGAAAATAAAACTTAAAGGAGCCAAAGAATTACCAAGAAAGTATGGCACACACAGGACAGAAGCTAAACAGAGGGCAGAACCCAGGACATACAGTGGAGCAGGAACAAAAAGATTTAGCAGTGAGAACACTGACCAAAAGAAATGAAGTGAGATTTAGATCTCACAGGGAGAGAGAGGATAAGGCACAAAGGAGAATTTTCACTAACACTAGAGAATATAAGAAAATAATCAAACTGGAATTAAAAAAAGTCTATATATTGAGTGTAGAGGGGAATTAAGAGTAAGCCCATACTCCAGAACTCTGAGAAAATTGTCCATCCTAATTTGGCGCCCAGTGGAGTAGGAAGAAAATTGCCTCTGAATAATAATAATCAGAAGCTAGCCCTCACGTGAATTTGAAGAATGAATTCACACTACTTCAAGCAAAGAATTTAGTTAAAAATAGTTCTGTACAAGTAATTGTTTAACTTTTATATATAGTGTCAACTGCAAATTGGGATTAAAAGACACTTGCTCCTTGGAAGAAAAGCTATGACAAACTTAGACAGCATATTAAAAAGCAGAGACATTACTTTACTGACAAAGGTCCATCCAGTCAAAACTATAGTTTTTCCAGTAGTCATGTATGGATGTTAGAGTTGGACCATAAAAAAGCTGATCACCAAAGAAGTGATACTTTTGAACTGTGGTGTTAGAGAAGACTCTTGAGAGTCCCTTGGACTGCAAGGAGATCAAATGAGTCAATCTTAAAGGAAATCAGTCCTGAATATTCATTGGAAGGACCAATGCTGAAACTGATGCTTCAATATTTTAACCACCTGATGAGAAGAAATCACTCATTAGAAAAGACGCTGAAACTGGGAAAGATTGACGGCAGGAGGAGAAGGGGACAACAGAGGATGAGATCGTTGAATGTCATCACTGACTCAATGGACATGAGTTTGAGCAAGCTCCAGGAGTTATTGATGGACAGGGAAGCCTGGGATGCTACAGCCCATGGAGAGGCAAAGAGTTGGACATAACTGAGCAACTGAACTGAACAAATTGGTGGTTGCAAAGGGCATTTGTCATCTGCCTTTGTAAAGATTGAATCCTATGCTACTTCAGGTGTTCACCTTCCATATGGCCTGAAGGGAGTTGGGGATGGAGAGTGACACACTCTGTGCTCCAGTGAAACTGGTGGAACAGGTCTATAGAAGGTTGATATTTTCAGGAACTGATTCCATGGTCCCAATCCTTGCATCCCTGGTATCTAGAAAAGCACTAGATACCAGGGATGAAAGGCACCAAAAGCATCTTGGTGATGTCAGGTGAGAATATTCTCCTTAGTTCTGTCTCCTCCCAACAAAGATTTGGAGTGACAGACATTAAAGCCCTCAGCCCGTCACAGCTCTCGGGTCTTGGACAGACCGTTTTATAGCTCTCAGGTCTCAAACAGAACATGTTATAGCTCTTAGACAATTCAGTGTTACAGCTCCATGTTACAGCTCTGTTTTATTTAGAAAATAGCAGGAGAATCCATCCTCGAGGTGTGAGGGGCATACCAACCCAAAGACGTGAAGAGAAGAGGGTAGGGAGCGTGCCAGTGCACAGGAGAGAGAGAGGGAGGAAGAGAGAGAGAGAGAGAGAGAGCCCTTTGGCTTCTCTTTTTCTATGATTTTCCTCCCCCTGGGCCTGCCCTATATAAACTGGGCTAGCCAGGAGTGCTATTTGTTCTAACTGAGGTCCTCACTCCAGTCCTCGGACCTTCCTTTGTTCTATTTTCCCGGGCTTTTCCTTTCCTTGTCTTTTAGCCACCACCAATTTGGACTCCTGCTTCCTATTCTAACTACCTCATGACTAGCAGAAAACCTTTTGTAAGACAGAGCGTGGTCCACTGGAGAAGGGAATGGCAAACCACTTCAGTATTCTTGCCTTGAGAACCCCATGAACAGTATGAAAAGGCAATATGATAAGATACTGAAAGACGAACTCCCCAGGTTGGTAGGTGCCCAATATGCTACTGGAGATCAGTGGAAAAATAACTCCAGAAAGAATGAAGGGATGGAGCCAAAGCAAAAACAATACCCAGCTGTGGATGTGACTGGTGATAGAAGAAAGGTCCGATGCTGGAAAGAGCAATAGTGCATAGGAACCTGGAATGTCAGGTCCATGAATCAAGGCAAATTGGAAGTGGTCAACCAAGAGATGGCAAGGGTGAACATCGACATTCTAGGAATCAGCGAACTAAAATGGACTGGAATGGGTGAATTTAACTCAGATGACCATTATATCTACTACTACGGGCAGGAATCCCTCAGAAGAAATGGAGTAGCCATCATGGTCAGCAAAAGAGTCCAAAATGTATTACTTGGATGCAATCTCAAAAACTACAGAATGATCTCTTTTTATCTCCAAGGCAAACCATTCAATATCACAGTTATCCAAGTCTATGCCCAAACCAGTAACACTGAAGAAGCTGAAGCTGAATGGTTCTATGAAGACCTACAAGACCTGTTAGAACTAACACCCAAAAAAGATGTCCTTTTCATTATAGGGGACTGGAATGCAAATGTAGGAAGTCAAGAAACACCTGAAGTAACAGGCAAATTTGGCCTTGGAATGCGGAATGAAGCTTGGCAAAGACTAATAGAGTTTTGCCAGGAAAATGCACTGGTCATAGCAAACACCCTCTTCCAACAACACAAGAGAAGACTCTACACATGGACATCACCAGATGGTCAACACCAAAATCAGATTGATTATATTCTTTGCAGCCAAAGATGGAGAAGCTCTATACAGTCAACAAAAACAAGACCAGGAGCTGACTGTGGCTCAGAACATGAACTCCTTATTGCCAAATTCAGACTTAAATTGAAGAAAGTAGGGAAAGCCGCTAAACCATTCAGGTATGACCTAAATCAAATCCCTTATGATTATACAGTGGAAGTGAGAAATAGATTTAAGGGACTAGATCTGATAGATAGAGTGCCTGATGAACTATGGAATGAGGTTCGTGACATTGTACAGGACACAGGGATCAAGACCATCCCCATGGTAAAGAAATGTAAAAAAGCAAAATGGCTGTCTGGGGAGGCCTTACCAATAGCTGTGAAAAGAAGAGAGGTGAAAAGCAAAGGAGAAAAGGAAAGATATAAGCATCTGAATACAGAGTTCCAAAGAATAGCAAGAAGAGATAAGAAAGCCTTCCTCAGCAATCAATGCAAAGAAATAGAGGAAAAGAACAGAATGGGAAAGACTAGAGAACTCTTCAAGAAAATAAGAGATACCAAGGGAACATTTCATGCAAAGATGGGCTCGATAAAGGACAGAAATGGTATGGAATAACAGAAGCAAAAGATCTTAAGAAGAGGTGTCAAGAATACACAGAAGAACTGTACAAAAAAGATCTTCACGACCCAGATAATCATGATGATGTGATCACTAATCTAGAGCCAGGCATCTTGGAAAGTGAAGTCAGGTGGGCCTTGGAAAGCATCACTACGAACAAAGCTAGTGGAGGTGATGGAATTCCAGTTGAGCTGTTTCAAATCCTGAAAGATGATGCTGTGAAAATGCTGTACTCAATATGCCAGCAAATTTGGAGAACTCAGCAGTGGCCACAGGACTGGAAAAGGTCAGCATTCATTCCAATCCCAAAGAAAGGCAATGCCAAAGAATGTTCAAACTACTGCATAATTGCATTCAT